>NW_022280138.1:354344-407309 GCF_004355925.1 Anarrhichthys ocellatus
CATTTAAGTGTGACAAACATGCAAAAAAATAAGAAATCAGGAAGGGGCAAACACTTTTTCACAACTGTATCTATCAATCCATTATATCCTCATCCTCAGAGGGTCTAGGGGGACTGGAGCCAGTCAGCCATAAGCATCTACTCCACACAGAGGGGAGAGCCCTGTTGCTGTGAGGGGACAGTGCTAGCCCCTGCACCAGCCGTATATTTCTAATGTCAGTTTTATTAGCATGTGCCATCATACAGTATTTCAGTTAAGGGCTGCCTGTTTTCTGATCTGCTCCTGTTCCTTCATGTTCACCTGAAGTCTTGATACTTTCAGTGTGACGTACATTAACTCCATCAGTACTTCAGAGTCATGTCATACTCACCACTCTGCTGCTCTCTCTTTGCTTCTCTAACAAGTACCGATCGTTCACTTTATTTTTGTCTTCCGTCTTTATTAAGCTTCTGTGCAGAAAGTGTAGAGTTTAATTCACTGATGTTTCCAATTAAAAGCCTTCCAGCTACCGAAAGGGCATAATCCCTCCCATTCCTGGTAGGCTCTTCACTGCTCAAAACGGAGCCACTGTGTCCTGCACTACATCCTGTTGGCATTTATGTGGCATAGAAATATTCCCTTTTCCTTTAACTCAGTCCTCAGTTGCTCTCACCTCCTCTACTTCCTGTTCATCAACTCCAGGATCAAACATGGAGCCCAGGTAGGTGAGGTGGAAGATGGCCAGGAAGCTGAAAACCAGGTTTAGCAACATCACCCAATACTCCTACAGACCAGAAGAAGAAGAATAAACTGTGAAACAGTCACAAGAACATCTTCATAGTGTCTCTCATTCTTTTAAACCCTTGAGGACAAACATAAGACCCCTGGACATCTTTGCTGACTTCCAGTGGTTTAACTTGTCCCCTTTCAGCAGTGATGTAGAGGTGTACTCCAGGACCCTGTGACATCACTGCTGGGTGCTGTTACAGGTGTAGCCAAGCACATTTCTGAGCTACGTGTCGGAAAAGACGGGGCCCACTCGAGTTACAGGTTCATTTTATTCATAAACCCGGTTTACAGAAAATGAGGCTGACATCTGATTGGCTACAGATAGGTCCATGTTGAAAAAACGCATTTGCGAATGCAGCCACGTCAGGGGAGTCTCAAAAAACCCACACAAAAATGTGGAGCCATCCACACACAAATGCATACAAATGCAGAAATATATTTGTGATTTTTTTTTTACATTTATATAAATCGTAATTTATTTATGTGTGCATTGGAATGTATTTGTGAATTGTTCTGCGTGCATTTGTGAGTCTGTGTGCATTTACAATTATTGAGACTGATCTGACCCCATACACTTAAGCTTCTAAGATAGCTCAGCAGTAGGTAGGTACCCTTCTGACACTGAATACCATGCTGTGGGTTTTTTTCATGCCCCCTGTAACTAGATTACTAACCAATGCAAAGCATTTTGCTCAGGTTTCTGTTGATCTCTTGACGTACGTCTGTGTGTGTGTTGATTGCTTAGCATCGCTCACAGAGCTGCATAGAGCTGAAGCTGTACCTTCTTGTGCTGGTGGCTGCAGTCAGAGGTGCAGGCCCTGGACAGGATACAGGCACTGAAGATGGATGCAAGCTTCTTTCTCAGAACTGAGGAAAAGAAAAAGAATAACCATTCAGGTGTGAGAAACATACTGATTAACACTATCACAGTAGGCCCAGAGTACACAGAGAAACCAGCTTCCTAGATCAAGTCAAAATGTCATCTGTGCAGGAGAAAGGGATGGTTCTATTCTACCTTTAATGGTTCAACTTTCACAGTTAAATACAAGCTGATTTTTCTCTTACCATGTTCAACATATGTGATGAAGCCCAAAGAGAGCAGAACAGCTCCCAGGTGAAAGCTCAGACCCTGAAGAAAACAAACAGCACATTAAGTTCAAGTAGTGACAGTCAATCATTCAACATCTACTGCCCACATTCCTGTCTCTGAGCAAATTCATGTTTCAATGATATGCCCTAGTGTGTCTAGTGACCAGAGAGAACTACAGGTGGTCTACCTGTATGTTAAACATCAACATTGTCCATCAGTGAACAGTTAAAGTCACATGGCACAAACAGACAAGAGATTGTAGTTTATCATGTGTTCCCATACTGAAGTGAAAGAAGATGGGCTTCCAACCCAATAATGACTGTCTCGAACATATTGCATCTTAGAACGGCCACCAATACTGTGGAGAGAAGTGTGCATCATGTTACTAACGTGCAGTAAGGCGCTGGCAGTGTACGTCACCAGGATGGCTGGAAAAGTCCCCAGTTTCATGGCGTTTTTAAAGGCATCTGATGAATATGGAATAGAACACAATAAACACAACACAATGACTTTATATAGATCAAGTTTGTAATGTAACTTTCATAAAAATCATGAAAATACAAAACTTTTAATGTGACAATGAGGTGATACTACCCAGTAGCAGCAAAACTGTAAATACCAAGAAGGCTTCAAATAACTCATATTTTGTTTTTGATTAATCTGCCACAGGGATGCCGAAAACTTTAGGATATTTAGTTCACTGCCGTATATGACTAAGACAAAAAGCAGCTCGTCACAGGGAAGCTGGGAGCAGCGGATATTTGGAATTATTAATTAATAAATTGATCTTCACAATAATTGCAAATTAATTTTCTATAAATACCAGACAAAGATGATACTGCTCAGTCTTTCACTCAACAGGTCGGAAATACGTCAAGAGTAACATCAGAGAAACTCAACAACGTCACCATTGCCAAAGTCCCATTGAAACGGAAGGTAGAGCGTCTGTAGCTTCTGTACTGGGACGCATTTCAAAGAGAAACGGAATATTTAAGAGGTGTACATTTACAACAGAGTTCTAAATCAAATCCTTTGCATTTGATTGGAACACTACAAAGTGGGCGGGCTTAGAGGACTGTTTCTCCACACACATCTCCCTCAGCTGTTAGATCAGGAGGAGGATGAAGAAGAGATGAATCTTCATCCGGCTCTGTTTCACTGCAGCGATCAGTACATGCAGATGAACTTCCTCCCTCCGTGCTGCCAGCACCAGAAGACGTTCATCTGCATGTACTGTTGGTTGAAAAGCTGCAACATTTCTTTCGAATGAGTCAGATCTCAGCCACTTTGTTGTTGAAATGAAAACAACACTTTTGCCCACTGATATCCAAAAGCATCTCATCCTGTCTCTCCATATTGCTCGATTAGCTACTACGATCCACAAACACACTTTTTCATGAGCGGTGAGGCTAGCTAGTCATCCAAAGTCTCATTTGATTGGAGGATTTCTTGTAAATACCCCTGAGTGATGGATGAGTCTTTAAACATTTGAAGCATCTTACAGAAGAGAAAAGACAGGCATTTGATGTAAATACAATGTTTGATCATTCTGGAGTGTTTCAAGTGGAGTTGAGGACTTACAGGTTTTTAGCCATCTGGACATGGGGATGTTCCAGGACGTCACCACCAGCACCATGGAGCGAGGCATTTCCACACTGAGAGGCTTCACCACACGCATATCCCTGCATTAGAACACACAGATACAGAGTATTGGGGAATATGGTGTTCACTCATTCAGCCCTCTATCAGGTCTGCGCTTGGTGAAATGTGATGACTGGTGTTGAGCACTAGCAGCCTGCTAGAGAGGAGCGTACTACGAAGTGAGTTGGATAGAGCCAGGCTTTCTTTGCGATAGTTGGCTCGACAAAACCTAAAGCTCCAGTCGGAGATAAGTGGTACCACGACGGTGGTTTTATAATATAATAACAGTCTTTGTTAACCAGGTTTTCTTCAGCAGGCTCTGCACGTTCCCATAAAAGGGGTCGTTTGACGTCATTTGACTCTTCTACTGCACTGAATGAACCGGTCTGTGCGGCCTACTTCAGTCAAGAGGAGCAATTTTCTAATTAGCGTTCTATTAGCCTCGATACCAGCAGTTTAAAATTAGGACCAAGCATGAAAAGTTTGAAAACATAATACAAAGTGGCATGAAGTTGCTGTGCCCTCATTGTTCTTTTAGTGTATTGATGATATGCTGATTAATATTTGAAGTGTTAATATTACCTGATGCAAACAGGGAAAAATGAGAGGAGGAAGACTGAGAATACACCTCCACCAGAATACACAACTGATGCTGTATGTGGGTGCAAACTACGGCCCCAGGGAATCTTATGAAGGAAATATACCGCATTTCATCTGCAAGTAAACATCATCCTGACTAATAACATAATGAACTATTAATGTATGCTGCCTGGGATTTTATAGAAAGCATCTTTTAGAGCCAGCGTGAGAAAATGCCTGAGAACACTACAAACATATTCTGGAGTTCAGTGAGAGAGACGACAACTTTGTGGACAGCGCAGCCTACAGTGTTAAAACTCAGATTTATCATCATGTAAAGGTCTCCTGGTGCATAGTTCTCATGGCTTCGTTGTGCATATCACTCATAAAGGGCATCGTCTGGAAAAGCCAGCCGGTCTATACGGTGTCTGACCTCTGACGAGACCCTCTTACAGGTCTGAAACTGAGGTCACAGGATTTTACAAGTATGGTGAGGTCATTTCCAAAGAAGTTGATGAGTGAAAGATGCTTTAGACACGATTTCAATCTAAAACTGAACAACCTCCTCCAGAGGAGGTTAGGTGTTCATGGCGATTTAGCCAGCTTCAAAGAGAGCCACCTTTGTGACATTGAAAGATTTGGGCTCAACCTACCTGGCTAAACCACTGATCTCACTCTGTAGTACACCCCTCAGCTCAGACCCAGCTCAACTTACCATCTGATGTTGTCCTTTTCTTCAGTGAAGCCTGCACCAGCCAGCATGCTGGTGCCTTCACTGAGGTGACCCACAAAGTAGTTACTGAAGTGGAAGGACACTGCATTCTCATAAGCATGAAGCCACCTGGTCAGCACACAAGACAAACACATGTTATCTTTGGTTGGATTCCCAACTCAAACTCTTTGGTCAGCTGAACTTCTTCTGAGAGGACATCTTAACCTGCGTAGAGTTGAAGTTAAGAGCTCCTCTGGCACAGATTACTTCAGGGCACTTAAATAATCTGATTATTCCCACTTTCCCTAGAAAAGAGGGAACTTCAGTCACAGGATAACAATATAGAATCATTTGCTATCATATGACAGAAAGGACTATACCAGTGGCTTTGCATGTTAAAGGGAAAGCTCACCCCACAATCAATACATATTCATACATATTATCCTGTTATCTGTAGAGCTAGTTATCAATCTACATTATTTTGGTGCTTGGTTCCTAGATGAAACTTCTCACAACAAGGTCTGTGGATTATCTTGAGTAACCAGGTCAAGAAACATAGCTGTTGAAATTTTCAAATGTCTTTTTGGAGCTTTGAGCACCACAAGATGAGGACCATCTAGTCCCATTAAATAGGACAGAAACATATTCTAAATATTCTTTTTACTCAGTTTCCCTCTGCTCACCTCATCCCCTCCTTGGTAGAGTCTGGCTCAAACTATTACGCTGCAACAGACTGCAGGAAATGTAATCGTCCTGTTCATCCAATGATGGATCACATGCGGGTTTGTGTAGCAGTACGATGTGTGTAATGTGGCTAAAACTCTCTTTCACTCTGAAGTCATCAAAACCATTTTTGTAGACCATTCAAGTAAACTCACTGTCAAATTTATGACAAGTGTTTACGCTACTCATGTCTCATAATTATTTAGATTCCCTGCTGAGTCTCCAAACATCAAAGCTTATGAATGCAATGCTGTGTGGCAGTCAGACCTGCACCTGAATGCACCACCAGCAGGGATAGCAGATCACTCTGTGATTGCAACACCATCTCAACTCTGAACGTGTGACGTATTAAGACGTGTGTTGTGTAATGATGCATTAGCTAATGGTGGACTGAACCCAAAGGGCCTCTGGAGGGTAGGAAAACGCATTTAAAAAATGACCACGCCATTTGTAGGAATTGGGAAATGGTTTTCAGTGATGTGGCTCATGGGCTAGAGCGGGTCGACTTTTAATCACAAGGTTTTTGGTCTGATCCCCGGCTCCTCCTGTCTGTGTGTCGAACAGAACCCCAAATTGCTCCCCGGGTGCTTTACAGCAGTGATTCTCAACTGGTGGGTCACGACCCAAAAGTGGGTCGCGGACCCGTTTTACCCTTTGCCTGACAAAATAAAAATAAAAAAGTGATTTTATTTTGAAGGGCATTTTTTATGCACCGGTATTATTCCAGCATTTAAGGCACTTGTTCAGCGGTGCAGGAAAAACACCGACCAATGCGGTGTGAATCACATCACGTGATGCAGCTCAGCCAATCAAATATGGGTATTCTGACAAGTTTCCTGACTGTCATCTGACATCAGTGAGATGTACAAACACCGTGACACGGGGGAGAGATGAGGAGATAGACAGCAGAGCAGGACTGTTGTAGTGTGAGTTGTGAAAGTCAAATCATAGGACGATTTCCAAAAGAGAAAATGACCAGAGAGACCAGAGTCATTAGACTCTGACTGGACAGACTCATATAGGTGAATTCTTCCAACACTAATTTCTCTTTTTAGAAGATGAGAAAAAATATTATATTGTGGATTCATCACTTCACCCTGAATGACCTGAATTTAAAGCTGCAGGGCAATTCAGTGAAAATAATTTTTCTAAAATGAATTTCGTTACGTAATTTAATCTAGCTTAATCCAGCTGTTATTTTACTTGAAATGAGAACATTTATTCATGGATTTCTATGTATTATTTATAATCCATCCAGTTACATTTCAAAAATGAGAATAATTATATATATATATATATATATATATATATATATATATATATATATATATAAAAATAATTTGGGTCGTGGCTTGTCATTAAGGGGTGATGGTGGGTCCCGCAGCCAGAGCAGTTGAGAACCACTGCTTTACAGCAGCCCACTGCTCAGATGCAGAAGGCAAATAACATGTATGAGCCTTTATGTATGCGACGATTGAAGTTTTAAGTTGTAAGGATAGGATGATTGTACAAAACCACTAGTATGGTCCTTTGAAAGGTTCTCTATATAATATTCAGAGCATTAATATAGCAGCAAACAACTATGTTCAATGTAAAGATTAGCGGTGTAACAGATCATTGTTGATCTGTGATCTGGATTAATGACGGTTTACCTTCGCCATCACAGTGTGAAATGAAGTTTTACTGACATCGTTATCCGCCAATGTTCAGTAAAATATGCGATCAGGACATCATTGATGCTTTCTCTTGGCCGATCTCCGATAATGTTACATTGTAAACAGCCAATCCGGGTTGAAAATGACCGCAGGAGAGCTGGTAAAGTGGCTAATGGACAACGGACCAAGGTTCCATTGTGATGCGTTCAGGCTCTGTTCGGTGAAAATCAGTATTGAGCGAAGGTAAATCATACCGTTATCATGATGTGTTCACGTGTAATCTTGTAGAATGTATGTTGGTGAGAAACTTGAATAAATCCAGTTGTTTGAAGATGTTTTCACAGCAACATAAATAGATATTAGAGGGAACTATAACCTGTTTACACTAGCTCCGATAATCATTAAAACTAATAACGACAAGATTTGTTTTTAAATCAAAGAAAATACGATCTTTTATTTCCTAATCATTTGAATTGTGTGCCTTTCTGAAAAAACACTATAAATAACTTTAACAAAGTAAAAGGATAACATTTTGAATAGTTGAAGGTTTACAGACTTCAGAGTGGTTGAAAGTATTTTTGGGACGGTGGCATAAAGAAAGAAAGTCTGGATCCTTGTAGACCAGCTGCTATAATCAAACAACAAAGGGATCTGTATCTGTTAATATGGATCATCAATGATCAGTTCGTATCAGCGGCAAAGAGACACATGATCAGTGATCTCTGAAACTTATATTTGCTCCTTTTTTTGAAGATACAGGGGAGTAATGTCTGCTGAGCAGAGATGGAGCTAGCGTGGCCCACTGGTTAGCTCACGGCCACTGCTCTTCACCGCTCTCATACAGGAGCTACAGCTGATCAGGCAGTCGGTCACAGAAGTGTAGCACCCACCTCATGTAAACACTGTTGGCTCTATCAACATTGTTGCCGTAAGTGCTTTTAGCAATGTTAACGCTGTTAGCTGTGAACTGCCAGCTCAGCCGCCGCCATGTTGTAAGGTGTACGGAGACAATAGAAATGCTGTGAATTTTGCATATAGCACCTTTAATTTCCAAATTTAGGCCACATGTTGACAACATCTCCATCCACTGATGAAGACTGTAAGATGCAGGCGAAAAGCTAAAAGCTAGTAAGCGGACCGTAAGTTCATGATTTGTCAATGAAGCCGATAGTTGATTACTGTAACATCATTCTGATGCTATAATCAAGCACAGTACTTTTAAACTGAACTTTGGACAGTTGGCCGTGTGCTATCTAGCAGTATGACAAATAAGTAATTAGTTATTTTGAACTCACTGCAGTAGACTTATGGGAGCCTGTGGGGAAACCAGTAAGTTCTAACCCTGAGAACAAGCCTTACCTTTCTCAAATGTATCTTGGAAGCAGGGAAAGAAAGACAAAGAGTATGTTGATAAACCAGAGTATTGGAACAGCTGTTGTATTGGAAAACTACCTTAGTTGAAGGAGGAAAACCATTTCAATAATGATTTCAATGATGATTTGCCTTACTTCTGTGTGACTGTGCTTCCATAGATGGGGATTAACAAAGGGAACAGGTAAGGGGCGACGCAGGTGGAGACCAGCAGACAGATCTGACTCTTCAGCAGGCTGAGGGAGGAGCTACGCAGCCACAACCAGCTCTGAGGAACAAACCACCTCATCACCACCACAGTACTATACATGCATAAATAATAGAATGCACACTGAAGCTGGAAACATGAACTACTCACCAGTTTTGTGCCCTCAATGGCGTTCTGATAAGTGGAGAAGCTGATCCAAGGGCCGAAGACAACAGTGCCAACAAAAAGAACATAACCCAGGAACTCAGCTGGGGAGGGCAGGCTGCCCACTGTTCCTCTGTCCAGGTCAAAGGCCAGAGAGATGGCCTTCATGGCCACCACCATCTGAGAGCCTGACATACACACACACACAGACACTTCAGAAACACACTAGGCATCTAACAGGATCATGGTTGGACGTATTGAAAAAGTAGACCTTGTTTTATCGAGTTGAAACAGCACATGACCCCAACAAACTTTCATACTGATGTTTCTTTCTGAATATTGCTGTTGTAGCAACATGTTTACTGAATGCAGTTAATATAGAAACATTTGTAACAAGGCTAGTAGTTTTCTTGACTTAGTAAATATTAGAGTGTTGATCTCAAAGGTGGCCGGTTTGTTCTCTGTGGAGATAAGCGATAATTGCAATTGTGTTTTTGGATCTCAAGCAGTGTTGTCATAATGCAGCAAATGCAGGGCTTACATCAGTCCCCATTGTGTTACGTCACTCGGCGATAGATGGTGACTGAACAGCAGTGGTGGGCCGTCAGGGCCAGCTAAGCCTTCTCTGCTGGCCTAAACAGAATATAACACAAAGTTATAGCTATTTTATAATTTTTCACAAATACACTACATGTATTATAATTTTTTCCCCCATTAGCTTATTTTCTCATTGCACAGCTCCTGTCTTCCTTTGTTGCTCTGCTTCCAGCACAGCTTGTTTTAAGTAGAGCTTTTATCCAATCAGATTCAGCCCCTATGTCTCTATGTAAGGAGAGAGGCCCGAGGCCCTCTAGGTAGACTTTGCAGATTAAAGTATATGGGGACGATATTGTTGATTGTCAGTCTTCAACCAATCAGATCTTTAGTTTGACATGTTGGGTGTATTCTTTGACGTGCCAGTGCTACCCAGGTAGCCTGCTAAGTACGTCAGCATTAACGTGCGCCGTGATTGGTCAGTGTGCCATCGTGACTTTTGTCAAACAGAAAGCTAGCTAGCAGATCTTAGTGTTTAGTAAGAGTTCAGGTTGAAACATATGCAAGAGAAGTTATGACATTTTTAGCGTTTTGCTTGCTGTAGATTATTTTATTTTTTTGCCTAGCTTTGTTTTTTTTAACAACGGCTGAAGGAGGAGAAACGGATTTCTCAAGACCAGAAAAACTGGACATCGTATCAAAGGGTCGGTCAACCCCACAGCTAGCATGGAAAAGGTTTTGTACCAACGGTATTTCTGGCTGACAGCGGCGGAGAAGCGTTGCACATTTTATGGCTAAGAATGAAACTTTTGCTGAGACCCGAGTGGATCTACAACTCAACGACCACGTTCGCAGGAGGACCTCTGGCTGGAACTGAACTGATGTTCTGTACAACTAAAGAAAGGAGGATGGACTTTGTTTTTAAGTGAACAGCAGCTGTGGTAAGTGAAGTGCTTTTGTGTTTTTACATCTGCAGTAGCCTTATGCCGTGTTTACACCAAACGCAGTGCGAATTGTTCGCGCCGCAGGTCTCGCAGGGGACTATTTGTGTTAATTGCCGTGAATCGCGCTGGACGTGCCGGATAGGGGGCGTGGCTTATCGCCCTGGAAGCCGTTCAACTGTCCACCATCAACTGTGGAAAAAAATAACCTCTATTTCTGCTTAGTACGTGTTGTGGAAGTCACAGATATCACGTGAAACTAAACGCCGTCATGTCTGGTTCATAACAAAGTCCAGAGGAGCTCTGTGGATTTTATCGAGCTGTATTCACTGTGTCTAGCAAGCCACGGCTGTTTACTACAGCTGTATGATCACAAAATAAACTGATTTGGCTGTGATTTAACGGCAATAAAAAGGGACTCCGAAATAACTACGTAATGATGCCGATTTGTAAAAAGTCTGAATTCATGATTAGTTAGTTCTCTCCGCAAGGTTTACACATTTATACACATAGTTTGGTCCGGTCTCTATTGATATGAGGTATCGTAGAGCTTTGGTGAACACAGACGGCTACAGTATTTATTTCCTGATTCAACAACGGCAGGAAGTCAGTGATGACAGGAGAAACATCTCAACGCTGATAGGCTATCGCGCCCGATACGATATTTTTCCCTGAAGTTGAAGAATTTCAACTCACGCGTTTGGCCCGAATTCACGCCTCGCCATCGCAAATTCGCGTCACTCCAGTCTCATCGCGTCTGTGCATAGACTTTGTATGTAATCTACTCGCATGAATAATTCGCGCCGTGTTTGCTGTGAACGCACCATTACTACTGTGTTCATTTGTCTCCGATGTGAATAATATTTGAATGGCTCGTGCTCTTCAGTGTGCGGTGGAATACGCGTGTTAGCGCCACAGTGTTGCTGGATTGATTTGTCATGCGTTGTTGTCATATGTGACTGGTTCATGCGAGTTTGTTCTTATTATTGTGTTAATTACATTTTCCAAATGCACTTGTATTATTCAAACGTATTGTTCGGTTCGTAAACCTCGTACCGAACGGTTTAATATGAATACGTGTATTGTTACACCCCTAGAAACAAATAATAACCGTACCTGGGCCGTCATCATGAGGTTATTCAACTGTAGTAGGACAGCACAGAAGGCCCAGTTATAAAATGCATGGCCCGCCACTGCTGAACAGACATTTATCTTAGTGAATATTTTCGAGATCCTAACTTTAAAGGGGCCCTTCACTCATCAAGGTTAGGCCTACTCAGTCTGTCAAACTGTTGTAAAGTGTGGCTCTGCTCTGGAAGGAACATTCTGAAGGCTGAGAATAATAACCCTGATGTCGTCATCATACTTTATATTATTATTTCTAAGTATACAACAGTTGAAAAAAGATCATGAGATTGATCTTCGATGAAGTTCTCTGAAGTTTACCTTTCCTAAATACATTGTTGTGGAAAATGCTTATTATATCCTCTTTGAAACACTGAACTGCTGTAGACTATACTGCAACTTCTTTTTCACATCCAACAGAGAAGCTTTACCCCAGACACAATGTAGTAGCTATGGAAACACTGCAGTATTGTAGAAATTAAGAGGAAAAAAAGACTTCAGTGACGCTACTCTCAAACCAAATGATGGAACGTTTACCTCTGATTTTATGCCAGGTCACCATGTCAATCAAATGCAACTCTCTGAAATGAAAAAGGAAGAAAACTAAGTTTACAAGGCTTCTATATTCTACTACACAAATGTGTAGGTTTGGAGACTAACACAAACAAACTCACTGAGGAAATGGTTAAACTACAACAGGAAGTGCAGACGTTGTTGACTGTGCAATAATTCAACAAGCAATGTCATTGTATGATTAACTAATGGTAGCAGACACACAGCCTCACTCACACAAACAAACACATCGATGTTCATTGAACCAAAACGGTTCAATGAACATCAAAACAGATGCAATGATGTTGTTCTGAAGTGGGTTTAACAATCTGAACAATCAATCAAACTGTAAACAGTGTATGAGAGTGTTGTTGCAGTTTGCAGCACTACATCACTGCTGCACAGTGTGTGGGCAAAGCATGTAGTCACCACTAGCTGGAGATACAAGTGGCATACTGTCTCAATGGACATATCCAGGACAACTGATTTTCTGTTTCTATGTGAAAGCTCCAATTATTCATATCGGTCTCCAGGAAACTAGGTGTTCTTTGCACTGTTTTCTCACCCAACAAGGAGGTAGATGAGGATGACAACCGAGAGGAAGAGGCCTCTGCTGCTGGAGTGTCGGCTGAGGAGCAGAACAAGGTAACAGAGCGCACAGAGCCACAGCACCCACAGCATGTGCAGTTCAAAAAACAGGAAGAGGCCGTAGACCCCAGACAACGCCGACACTACATGCTTCACAGTGGACACACCTCCTAAGGAACACAAGCAGGAAGACAATAGGAATTGCACTCAAGTCCAACGGTCTATTGTTTCCCTAATAAGGCTTACATCTGACTGAAATACATCACATGGAAATGGGTTAAATTTATGTCCATTCTAGCCATGTCCAGGTGTAATAAACATGTATGACATGGTAAATCTACCATTATGAAAAATTCCTCTAATTATGAAAAGCTAAATATCACAATACAATCTTGGATTTCCTGATAGACAGAATGTAGTGGTCTGGACCCGGTCAAATCCAGGATAGGAGATGTGTTGATCGAGGAACATTATCTCATTATGTCAGTACGGACAATATCTAAATTGCTTCCAGCTATGTCCATATGAAACAATAGATAAGACGAGTCTTCCTGTGAATGCTCCTACTTGCTAATTTGCAGTGTAGCTCACCCAGTCTGAAGCAGAGTCTACAGATGAGGCAGAGGAGGAGCAGCCTCCAGACCTGCTGTAAGCCCTGCTGGACTGTACTGACCCCACAGCTCTCAGCCAGCTGCTGCAGCACTAACAGTCTACTGGACATGTCCATCCTGCAGCTCAACACAAACTACGGATTAGAACTTTAATCAAACCATAAAATAAAAGTATCACTGGATGACGCTGAGATCAATTGAATTACATCCAAAGGGGTTAGACTACTTAGACAGCGCCTCTGGTCAGCAGCACGGACTACTATCAGTGTCAACACATGCGGAGCATTAGGACGTTAGGCGCGTCTTCTCCACATAGCCCACCTCTACAGACTCGAACTGAGCTACCTGTGGCCTGCTATCTTGCTATAACGTGCGACACATGCTTCACTAACTAGCGTTAGCTTAGTAAGCTAACGTTGGATATAACTTGTCTAACTTTGTAAACGCAAACACCGCGTTAACCACGTAACGTTAGCTAGATGCTTTCAGGAATGTCGCGTGCTAACGTTACCGTGAACTTGTTGACTGATTGGTGGTTACGTTGACTTTAGATCGCGATAGTTCTGGAAAACAAATCAGCGCATTTTCAGTGAAATGTGGCAGGGCCGGACAGAAGTGCAGTTGGCTAACGTTCCAGCTACACTCATGTATTACTACAGTTAGTCAGACAGCTGCAGATGAGGGTAAAGGCGACATGTCCAGAGCTAATACAAGCCTGGATGCTGCGAATTCACATTCTCATAACGTTTACTTCCGTTCCCTAGTAGTCGTCGTCGTCGTCCTCTTCTTCTTCTTCGTCTTCGTCTTCTTCTTCTTTACGGCTCGCTCTTCTTCTTTACTGGTGGTTGAGTGGTTGGTTGAAAATAAGCTTATTGGCACATTACCGCCACCTGCTGGACGGAAGTGTTTAGCCGCACGAGGAGCTGACTGAATTCCCTACTGTCTGTCCAATGAGACCTTTTGGTGAAATATCATGCTCTCACTGCATGTTTTGTATCGCTGAGTATTTATAGGCTGTATTTGAGCAGCTCAGTGTACACAGTGAAGTAGCCTATATGGTATAATTTTACTGTGATGGCATTCTTGTTATTCTCATGTCATGTTTATGAGACATTCTGGGATGATATGAGATGGAATGTAATGTCATAATCAAATAAAGATATGTGATTGTATTGTACTGCTGGTAATGCTGCTTTAACTATTGTTACAACTATTACTCATATTGGCTATTGCTAGTGCCATTACTACCCATTACTGCTAATACTCAAGCATGGTGGTGTAGTAGTGTTCTCAACTCATGGGCCCTGGGCTTAAATCCTGACCCCTTCTAACTGGAGTTTCAAAGTTATCCTCATGGACTGGGTTTCCTCCAGGTTGTCTCTTCTAAGAGGAGATGCATAAGGTACTATACTGTACCTATAGTTATGAAGAGTACTGCCCCGGACCAAGGCACTGGCCTCAGAAGTGAGCACTGTGCTACCAACGGTCCCTGACTAGCTTCCTAAGATAGGTCAAACACAGAGGCTACACAGTATTTCCCCCCGGGAATCAACTCAATAATGACTGAACATAGACTACTTATGTATACTGATACCTGCTCTCACATAGCAGTTTATGTGTATGCAGAACTTTATTTATTAGTGCTGATTAATTGGATTCATGGCCCAGTGTGTGTGTGTGTGTGTATTTCAGGGGGGTATTATCAGCTCTACCATCTGTTGTGTGGTTTCAAGACCTGATATGAGTCAGTCACTGGGAACAAAAGTTTTCACGCTGGCATAGTCCGTCCTCCAGATGCTTAGCGGCTCCTGAAATATTGACACCGTCACCACCTCCATCAGCACAGACCGGGCCAGGCAGGGCGGCCCCTGTGTGAGCTGCGACCGTCTGTAGCTCTCCTGTGCTCCTGCAGGAGGCAGTGTAGCGGGTGTTTCTGTCCATGGTGCTGAAGATTCGGCTGGCTCTGTCCGGGGTGCTGAAAAGCTCGGGGCTGCTGGGCTCAGTCTGAGGCTGCTGCTATACTGATCCAGTCCTTCCGCAGTGTTTTGGCGGTGAGCTGTGGTTGCAGTCCCTGTAGAAGGTCTATCTGCCAGTCCGGAGATGTCGAAGCGGAGGGGGAGGGGAGCGTAAGGTAAGGCGTTATGTCTCTCTGACAAAGAGCGTGAAGCGCACTTATTTGTCGGTATTTTCTGGGGCCTTGGGCCTTACGGGGGATTCCACACCGAGCAGGGAGGACGTGATGAAGCTGTATAAAGGCTAGCCCACCGCGGATGTCAGACTGCTTTCTGCCGGTTTTCCTTTAGCGGAGAATAATTTCTGCCCTCCGAATGCGCGGACGGTCGGGCTTTATAACAGATTACTATCGTCGGTGATGATTCCCGGCCCCTACAATGGCGGCCCGGTGTCGATGCAGTCAATTTATTAAAAGTCTAAACCGCGGAACGCCGGTGGCCTTTGTATGTGTTGTGTTTTCTAAGAAGAGAAGAGCGAGGCCTCGTGGTTCTCAGCCCGGCCTTCATCTCTACTGTCACCGCACAAGAAGCGTATAAGCCTACAAACTACTTGATATTCGCACTTGGGTTTGTGTGTGAAATGTTCTGTCAGGCGAAATGTAGAAGCCGTCAATCCACATTGAAAGTGACGCCATGCTGAGCACCGCTGTCTTCTGTCACACTGACATCCATCACATACCTCCGTGTTCTATATCCAAGAGCATGACGAATCTTCAAATGGAATTATATGTGACACATGATATATTTTTTCTTATAAGTTTTCTCTTTAACTAATTCATTTATTATTATTACTATTTATTTTTGATCTTTCAATATATATTTCATATATATCATTGTTTATTACATATTTAATTGTGTGATGTTTTTGATAGTACTGAACTCTTAATTACACCATTGAATGTATTCAATTAAACCACAACACTTTCTACAGTGTATTGTCAGCATCATCTATATTCTGTAGCTGTGTGCTGCAATACGTTGGGCCAGAATGGCTAAACTGACGAATATGATACAAATATTTTATCTGATAAAAGAAATATTTCCTTTTCATCACCAGCTCACAGTAAAGGGTTTCTGTGTGTGTTTCATCCAACAGAAAATGAGTTCAAAGGTCAGACACTGAGCCAGTGGTGGACCAGGGGAAAGCAATCAACCAGCAACAAAGTATTTCTCTCTCTATCCATCCCTCCCTCCCTCCCTCTCTCTCTCTCTAGCTATCTATCCATCTATCTATCCATCCATCTATCTATCTATCTATCCATCAATCCGTCTGTGTGTCTGTCTGTCTGCCTGTGTGTTTGTCTGTCTGTCTGCCTGTGTGTCTGTGTGTTTGTCTGTCTGTGTCTTTGTCTGTCTGCCTACCTGTGTGTCTATGTGTTTGGCTGTCTGTCTGCCTGTCTGTCTGTGTGTTTGTCTGTCTGTGTGTTTGTCTGTCTGTGTGTTTGTCTGTCTGTCTGTCTGTTTGTCTGTCTGTCTGTCTGTTTGTCTGTCTGTCTGTCTGTGTGTTTGTCTGTCTGTCTGTCTGTGTGTTTGTCTGCCTGTGTGTTTGTCTGCCTGTGTGTTTGTCTGTCTGCGTGTTTGTCTGTCTGTCTGTCTGTGTGTTTGTCTGTCTGCCTACCTGTGTGTCTGTGTGTTTGTCTGTCATCATTAACGGATCTTGCCTCCCTCTTTTTTTCAGATGAGCCAAGACACTGCAGAGACACGAACACGAACCCGCTCC
Source organism: Anarrhichthys ocellatus (assembly GCF_004355925.1). Taxonomy (NCBI): domain Eukaryota; kingdom Metazoa; phylum Chordata; class Actinopteri; order Perciformes; family Anarhichadidae; genus Anarrhichthys; species Anarrhichthys ocellatus. The sequence continues at coordinate 371,319 of NW_022280138.1, forward strand.
AAAGGAAGCCGGGGTCAGTATACACGCGCACGTGCACACACACACACACACACACACACACACTGAGGGGGTGCAGGGTGTACATGAATGTGGGCCCCCACGTGTAAAAACATGGTATCTTGCTAAAAGGTTCTCTAGGACTCCAGTGTTGGAAGATAACCTGGCGTCAGGTTTACTGTGTGTCAAATGATTTTCTAGTTAATTGATACATTTACTATTTTCCTCAATAGATTTGGCTCATTTCATGACACTTAACGATCTCAAATTCTAAGTGCACACAACTTTGTCACAACTGTTTCATGGGATTCACAATTCTATTGCATGTATGCAAAAGGTAATAATACCTGCAATCATCATGGCAGTCAACTTTTATATACAAATACTTACTGTTCTATACAAGAATGTCAGTGTTGTCTAGCTGAATGCTACTGTACTGAGCTCCTTGGATTCTGATTTCAACAGGTAGATGTTTAATAATGTACAACACAGAGACAGCATATATCTGTGTGCATAAAGTACATTTATTTGTGTAGACATGTGTTACATGTACTGTTATAGTAAGAGAACATTCACCTTTGATCTTTCATGTTAAGACATAGACAGTAAACAGAAAATGTGCCACAAAATGATATCCATGAAGTCCAAAAACCTGATGAAGTAAAAACATCCGGTAGTTGAGTAAAAAACAACAAATTCTACCTCTTCACAGAAAGTAACATCATGTCATAGAGATTTATGGACTATACATGTATATGTAGATTTAGACAATTAAACGGATCTTTCTTTATGTGTTGTCTCTAACAATGAAAGAAGTTATGAAGAACATGATGATTTCACTGAGAATCAAATCAGTTTTGATCAGCAAGACATGCAAATGGTTATTATGCAAATTGTAAACAATTGTACTTATTCTTTTACACACGTGTGCCAAAACAAGTCCAGTGTGCTTGAATGAATGAACAATTCTAATATGTTGTGAACAACAAACTGATTGTTCAGAGATATGAACTTATTGTTTTTGAAATTCTAATAAGAGTTGAGCCAAAGCTAATGAGAATTTGAACGATATTTTGAATCGTGGCCTCGCTACAAGTGATAGCCTCTAGATAATGTAATTATTGATGACTAAAGACCCTTATCATTTCAGGAGCGACTAACATTACCAAACAATTTCTTTGTCTTTCTGGGTCCCTGGGGCTCTGTGGCCCAATAGAGCAATTGTCATCTTTGCTGGTTCATAATCCAGTTTGTAAGTTTTGTACTCACCTCATGAAGACAGAAAGAGTCATATACTCTGTATGGACAAGGATGAATTTCAAAATGTGCAAATGTGCCACGAGTAAGCCTCCACAAAATAAAAGCATCGCTGTCTTTGCATTTGACTTTTATTTCTGCATCTACTGACTCTCCTGTTGCTTTACTCTCAGTGTCGTCAGACCTTGTGGGCCAAGAGATGAAGCAGGAGTTAAAGTGAGTGATTATATGCTTCACTTCACACTATCATGATGTATGAAGTTTGTTTTGTGTGTATGAAGTGTGTATTTGTCTTGCTGTGTGTCAGTAGCAGCTGTCCCACCCCTGGATGTGATGGCAAAGGCCACGTCAGTGGAAGATACTCTCGACATAGAAGGTAGGAACCATACTGTATGTCATCAAACAGCTAGCGCTTTGTATTTTGGTATGTCACCAAAAGCTCACAGAATCAGCACTCAGATGGAGACGATCAAGGCAATTGCTGTATTTCATAATTTTATGTTATCATACATTAAATATACAGCCCTGCTAGAAGCTCCAATGTTCATTACATCTCACAATGTAAAGTGTTGGCCAGAACAACAACAACAACAAGCTAGTGATTTTGCTGTTTTATGTTAGCATGTTAGTTGTTAGTATTCACTTACATAGCCGTCCTGCAATCCTCAGCATACTGGGATGCCCAATAGTGAAGAAAAGGAAGCTGGAGGAGGCGGAAGCTGAGGAGAACCAGTCTGCTCCCAAGAGGAGGAACCAGCCTGCCACAGAAGCAGGAGACGAAGGCTTCAATGCAGACAGTGACGCAGCAGAAGAGGAGGAAGTACAGAAAGAGGAGAAAGAGGAGGAAGAGGAGGAAGACGACAACGATCTCAAAGAGAAGAAGAAAAACGAAACAAAATGCAGCCCAGAGTCAACGAAAAGTGAGTAAAAAAAACCCTGAAAAGTTATCTTGAAACATTAAACACAGTATCAGTGTGCAGACAGCAGACAGGGCTGGAACAAGGGAAATGAGGGCCTCACTCTCAGGTGGATCTCGTCAAACCAGTTCACGAAAGTGAGATTTCCCACTCTGCTCTTTCACATTGTTTCATTTGAATCACTGTTAGATGCCTTTAAAATGAATCTAAACGTAGACATAATTAATCGAAACCTAATAACTTGCCAAAAAAGCAAAGATTATAGAAATGTCAGAATTGTTTTAATAAATTTGTTTAGCAGAACAATGTTGTTGTTGTTATTGTTCCATCTAATTAATACCTAAGATGACAGCCATAACCCAAGGCTGGGTTAGGAGACCTCATTTTTAGGTTGACTAAATTGTTGCAATACGGCAGCAAACAAGAAGAATGTAAGCTGGTCTGAAGACCATCAGCTGAGTGGTTTTTAGAGTCCACAGTCATGCTTGCAGTGTGACGCTGTACTGTCACAATAGGACTGGGCCTGAATGCTAACGTCAGCATGACAATGTTTGCATGCTGATGGAGTTAATGTTTAGCATGATATTATAGTTTAGCTTGTTAGCATGCTAACATGCTAATTAGCACTAAACAGCACAGCTGGTCTGATGGGAATCCTAAAACTAACGAATTAAAATTTTGATGATGGTGCTAGATAAAAAAGATCATCATTGGGTCAACAATCAAAATGTTGCTGGTCACTGCTAGCGTGTTAAAACACCTTTGTACAGAAACCATGTTTATGATATGAGCTGAGATACATCATCAGTCACTTTCAAGCCCCCTGTTAGACTGTTAGAGGCATGAGTGATTTTCAGTTCAACAATAAAGTTGCAGGGGAGAACAAACTAGTCTTTCCCAGTTCATCGTTAATAGAAGGACATTTATTTTAAGTTGAGTTTTAAAAGAGTGAGCACTCACGGCTTAAGTACACACAGGGAAAAGGATGGTTTGGATGCGCTGCATGTTTGGGAGTAGCAGCAGACTTGACTAATTGCCTGAAAATGCTCAATGTCTTCACCTCAATAATGCTAAAGAAGTCAGATAAGGTCAACTACAAGGTCAGTCCCAATGTGACCATGTAGGGATGACTAAGACAAAGCTATGGTGACAGTAACATTTGTCTTTACTTTGAATCCACAGCAGACTGCTCACTGGTGACAACAGAGGACACAGAAACAGCAGTTTGTCCTCTGGCTGAAGTTGGCGACAATGAAAGCTTCACTTCGGAGACTGAGAACGAAACGGAAACGGAGAGAACTACTGAGGAAGTGAAGCCAGTAACAGACACTGATGAGCATCAGCAGGAGGAAACAGAGACCAAGGAGGAGGAGCAGGAGGAGGAGGAAGGTCAGCTGGTGACAAAGGACCAGTCATCAGAGCAACCTGAAGAAGAAACGGGGGTTACAGAGCTTAAAGAAACAAAAGAAGACGAGGAAGAAGAAGCAAATGAAGAAAAGGAAGAGGAAGAGCAGCAGCAAAGGCAAGAGAATATCGTAGAAGAAAAGACAATAGAAAGACATATGATGAGTCAGGAAAACTCTGATCACCAGTACTCCAGTGGAGATTACAACCATCAGGCCAAAGAATCAAAAGAGGACCAGAGTGAGAGGGAGGAAGAGGAGGAGGAGGAAGAGGAGGAGGAGGAAGAGGAGGAGGAGGAGGAGGAGGAGGAAGAGGAGAGGGAGGTCTACCAAGAGATTGATGCTCCTTACACTTTGAGTCCACGCACTCAGGGATCTGAGGCTGAGCTGTCACTCAGGGAAGAAAAGGTCAGCACTCCTATGACTGAGGAAGAGGAGGATGAAGATGAAAGAGAGGAAGAGGAGGATGAGAGGCAGAGGAAGGAAGTAGGCAAGGTGGTGGAGGAGGAAGAGGAGGACCGGGACTCAAGCAAAGCCTCTCCGGCAACAGTGGTTATAGAAGTCCGCTCAGAGGAGGATGATGACGAGGATGATGATGAGGAGGAGGAGGAGGAAGAAGAGGAGGAGGAGTATGAAGGAGAGGAGCAGGATCGTGTCTCAGAGGGCTCAGGAATCACGGACGACTCCGAGAACTGGGATATGACTCGAGGGAACCTGGGGCTGCTGGAGCAGGCCATCGCCCTGAAGGCGGAGGAGGTGAAGGGGGGGCAGGAGGCCCGGAGCTCCCCGGACTACCAACCATACAGCACCTCCAGCAAGAGCTCCGAGCCTGCTGCTGTAGCCCGCCGCACTGCTCACTACAGCAAAGGTACTTCTGTTACTACTGCCAAACACGACAACAGTTCAAATTGCTCCTGTTTATTTTATGGATTAGTGGATTCCTATGTTTGGTAAATACCATACATTAGGTCTAAATATTATATTCATCACTCAAATCTATTTATTTTGCGTAGAATTGTTGATTCAATTGACTTGACTTGCCTTCTTATCACTGGCGCCTGGTCTTCGTACAGTTTACTACTGGTACTAGTTAATGGTGTGCAGATCCATACCCACAGTATCAATATTACCAACACTTGAGGTCTTGTTTTAACTGGTCTTACCCTAGCTCAGTTCAGCTAGCTAGAAGATACTGGTATCATATGAAGAAACCCTAAGAAGCTTGTCGGATAGGAGCTAAATAACGCTCCGAAGTTGGGATCGATTTTGGCAAGGGAAAAACTGACATAGCGATTTGTGAAGCGGCCCCTTGACCTCTCACCTCATGATATGTGAATGGAAATGGCTTCTATGGGTACCCATGAGTCTCCCCTTCACAGACATGCCCACTGCTGTTTGAAGGAAATACCAAGAGGTTTTTGAATGCCGTATAGATGTGTTATTTTCAACCTGTACTGAAAGGGGGAATTGCATAACGTATGACTGGAGAGCTGAGCCTCTTTTGGATCCAATGAGCCCAATTATCCAGTCCATAGAAGCCATTTCACATAGAGAGACCATTGTTTGAACCTTAACATCAGTGTATAAAATGACCTGGTGTGACCGCTATGATAATCACAGCCTCATGAAACTTTACCACCACAAACTAGAGACAGAGGGCATTCAGAGGATGTTGTAAGTAAATTGACAATAAGGGTTATCTGAGCAGTTTACACAACAGAAGTGCTCACCAAACGCTGAAAAATGCAATTTGTATTATTTACCATTCAGACTGTTTTGTATTTGAACCTGCATGGGATGCAGTCACTAACAGAGAATAGAGAAAAGAAATGCCTCATGTTTGGTAAATCACTCAGTGGTAATAACAATGTATTCAGAAGCCTATTAATGATGCATAAAAGGCATCGTTATCGATAGCAGTCCGTGAGACTCTGGGCCTGGTAGTACTTGGTAGTAGGTCAGAGCCAAATGTTGAGGTACCTTCACCCCTTGTTACTACTGACTGATGTGCTCCAATTCATTTTTGCTGCCATCTAAATCACACCATCCTCTATTCAGAGAAGAAGGAGGTGAAGTGTCCAACCCCAGGGTGTGACGGTACAGGTCATGTGACTGGGCTGTACCCTCACCATCGCAGCCTTTCTGGATGTCCTCACAAAGACCGAATCCCTCCAGAGAGTGAGTGCACGTTACCTCTCATAACGCCGTAGACCACCAGTACAAATGTGACGCTCTTGTGCATCTTGTGTCACTTTCAGGGATACAGCAACTCAAACACAGTCCTTAGATCTCTTTTTAATGTGACATACAGACCATTGTTATTGTGATATTTAACAGCTAGCTTGTTCTTACCATTATTACCAGCATTGGTATTACTTCTACCACTACTACTTCCTTCTATTTTAGAAGAAAATACTACACTAATACTCCTACCTTTATAACCACTGTTGTTTTTCAAATGTTGTTGTTACTACTGCTAGTGTGTGAAAGCGACTGACCTGAGTATGTGTCTGCTGTGTGTCTGTAGTCCTGGCCATGCATGAGAACGTCTTGAAGTGTCCGACTGCTGGCTGCACAGGCCAAGGCCATGTCAACAGTAACCGCAACACACACCGCAGGTTAATAAAACACACAAGGACACACAAGGACACACAAACACACACGCACACACACACACACACACACACACACACACACACACACACACAGTAGAACACATGTGCCCAACTAGCACAACAAATATGGCAAGGGAACATATGGCAGATGTTTCTGTGTCTTCTAAAGGCCAAAATTAGGGACTTGAGAAAAAGTTTAAGTTAGTATTTTTTGGTTTTGAGATTAATGTGAGGATTTTTCTCATAGTTTGGATTCAGAAATCTATGCATAATGTCAAAGACATCAATGTTCCTACACAGTCTGGCAGAGGTGCCGTTATTAATAATGGTCTAACTGTAGTTTTGGAGGCCTTTAGAGTCAAATTCTGGAGTAGTCACAATGGAAATGATCAAAAATGAATAGTGCACATTTGAACAAAATATTGAGTGAATCCCAGAGGAGACCCAATCTCACCTAATACTACTAACACATACTTACACTGTCTTTAGAAAGCTGAAATAATTCAAACACCTGTCTGCATATTAAATGTCTACCTATTCATGAGAGTTTTGTCCCATTAAATGCAAACATTTGGATATGTCCTCCGTCAGTCTGTCCGGCTGTCCGATCGCAGCAGCAACTAAGCTGAACAAGAGCCAGGACAAGCAGGTCCATTTACAGGCTTCACCCAGCGAACCCTCTTCCAACTCTGACAGAGTGCTCAGGTGATTTATTTTTTCACTTCAGTGTTTTAAAGCATAGATACATACAAGGTAACATAGTTAATTTATCGTCAACGAAATGTAGTTTAAAGTTCCAGCTACGTCTATGTCACCGTAGCAATAATGCATAACTGACGTCTTCTCCTCCAGGCCCATGTGCTTTGTGAAACAGCTGGAGATCCCTCAGTACGGCAGCTACCGGCCCAACACAGTGACCACCACACCTCGAGCTAACCTGGCCAAGGAGCTGGAGAAATACTCCAAGGTGTCTTTTGACTATGCAAGCTTTGATGTCCAGGTGTTTGGAAAGCGTATGCTCATTCCAAAGACACCCAGCAGCACTGAAACATCACCCAAAGCCTTGAAATGTAAGAGCCACACACTTCACCGCCACGCTCCACTTCTACATTAGATTTTGGCATGCAATGTGTTGAAATGCAACATGAAGCGTTGAACAATGAACTTTGAACATTAACTCTGTAATATTTGAGAGTTGAAAAATCTGACAATGCAATCCATCGAAATTCATTTTTTATTTCATTAAATAATCATGATCTCAAACTGCTTTATTCAAGTTCACAAAAAAGTTGTGTGCACAAATTAAAAGAACATTGAATCTCTCATTTCGATAACCACATCTCTCTGTCCTGCTAAATTCCTGGACTTGTCTCAAGTCCACAGTCTGTATCAAGATGAAAAAAAACATTCACACAATGTCCAACTACAAAACTGGAAAACTGAATCATAAAAAATAGACAATAAAGAAAAGAATCAGAAAAGGTAGAAGCTATCCTAGACACAGTCAAATATGATGTCTTAAAAGACAACAGTTGAAAGGATGAAGATGATTGATTGGGTGTTCCGGCCATGGGTATTCAAAATGATCCCATTGGATCTAATGCAGCTTGTGGTATAATGTGTTTTGATTTTCCAGGGAAATATGTGAATATTCCTCAGATTCTTAAATGTGTTTTAAATCACATTTAGAGATACACATTGCTGTCATTTGAGAACATAAAGTAGTTATTATTGTTCTTACAGATTAGTTTGTAGTTTTCTCCACCTGCCAAGCTCCGTACATTACTGTGTGTTTACACAATAATGCATGACTCCTTTGCTGCCATGCACAACAACCACCAATGGATGAAAACAAATGTGATATTACTGCAGTGGTGGGCCGTCAGTCTGCTGGCCTAAACAGAATCACAAAGTTATATCTATTTTATAATTTAATAATTTATCTTAAATACACTACATGTATTGTAATTTATAAAAATATAGGGACGATATTGTTGATTGTCATAGTGTTCAACCAATCAGATCTTTAGTTTGACATGTTGGGCGTATTCTTTGACGTGTCAGCACCTGCTAGCTGGCCTATAATGACGTCAGCATTACGTGCAGCTCAGTGTCCATGTGTAGCTCTGCCGCGAGGTGCAGAGTGTGCTGTGATTGGTCAGTGGGCGAGCACGTGACTATTGTGAAACAAAACTTAACAGCAGAGGCTATCGGGTAGTGAATCACATCACGTGATGCAGCTCAGCCAATCAAATATGGGCATTCTGACTGAGTGAGATGCACCACACACCATGACACAGGAGGCTGAGCCGAGGAAAGACATTGCAGAGCAGTACGTTCTATGTTCAAGTTGTGAAAGTAAAATCCTATGATAATCTCTGTGGGTCGCAGCTTGTCATTAAGGAATGATGGCGGATTCCACAGCCAGAGCAGCTGACATTATATTTTCCTGAATTTAGGCTTTTGCATTTTCTAAATGCTCTAGCATTATTCAGACGACTCGTACCGAACGGTTTAATACGAAGATGTACATAGTTACAGCCTTAAAAATGAATAATAGCTGTGGCGCCATCATGTGGTTATAAGGTGGTATTTCAGCTGCAGGACAGCAGTGAAGGCCCAGGTATAAAATGCAGGGCCCGCCACTGTATTACTGTAACTACCAGCAGCAGCTCTGTTAGCCATGTTTAGCTATAACGTTACATATAGTGGTCTGCTGTCCTGTTCTTGTTCCAGCATATTAATTTTGCTCCATCCCCACACAGCTAAATCATTCCCTAAGGCCTCCTCCCCCAGTCACAGTGTGTCAGGAGGCTTTTCTATGAGCGCCTCGTCCTCCAGTAGTTATGACTACAGCCAAGATGCAGAGGCAGCCCACATGGCAGCAACAGCCATCCTCAACCTGTCCACCCGCTGCTGGGAGAGACCAGAGACCATCAGCACCAAGCCCAGGGAACCCTGCTCCAAGGTACACTATGTAGACTAGATAAACAGTGCAGGGCACTCCCATGCTCTTTTCATTTTGTTCACTTTATTTGCACTGACTGCGAATCTGAACCCTGTAGGAGTCGGACATTGAAGTGGATGAAAACGGCACCTTGGACCTCAGCATGAAGAAGACCAAGAGGGAGGGTGTGCAGCCTCCAGAGCCTTCGTCCTCCTCCTCGTCATCCTCTCAACACATCGGAGCCACCCTGTCTCAGAGCAACACTCAGCCTGAGTGGGAGGGGCCGCTGGACTTCACCAAGTCCAGTGGAGTCAAAGAGGAAGACCATGAAGAGGTACATGCTTGCAGAAATCACACCACTGTGAGAAAAGACAGACACATATAAGGAGAGCGAATGACAACGTTTGTTTGCCCCCCATATTACCCGTGTGTCACCTTTCTCCAGGTGGAATACACGGCTCCTTCATACACCTCCTCTGATGGTGAGGAAGAGGACCAGGAGAACCTGGAAGACAGAAAGTACCCCGGTGAGGTCACCACCGGCAGCTTCAAGGTCAACTTTCAGCCCAAAGACAGCAAAAAGGAGATTCTTATGTAAGTCACAACTCTTACCACATGTCCAATCAACACATTGCGTGACACGGTAGCTTAACCAATGGCACACTAGCAGTAAGTGTGCACCAGAGTATTGTAAATGTTGAATTGCCCTCTCATCTGTATGCTAAATGATTAGCCATTGGCAGTTGCACAGCCTATTTACAGTAGTTGATTTTTCTCCACCCACATTCCAAGAAGACCCGCCCTACTCTGCCTCTGATTGGCTAGTACTCATTGCCATCCCTGCAGAATTTGCAGAAGTTTATAGCTGATGAACAAGATTGGTGGAAGGTTGGTAGGTGAATGATTTTATCTCAGATGTGGATGGCTTCATGAGGATGGCAGTCTTCTTGTACAGTTTAGTGCTTCAATGTAGGATTACAATATCCTGATTATGGGAGGAAAATGTTGCTATGCACATTGCCAATCAGTTGGAGATTTGAATTTTAATGTGGTGTCATAATTACATGTCATGTTAACCTTAATGTCGATATTGCACTTTGATTAACAAGATCATAAAAAATACCATAATATCAAAATGTTTGCTTACCCCTGTATCCCTATAAAAGATTAATATAAATACATTATGAATGAATACAGAAACATCAACACCACTTAAAACAAAAAACCTTCAGATTTGGTCAAGGATCTGAAGCCTGGTTACAGTTCATGTGGGACAAGCATCAACCACCACAGTCCATTAAACAATTATGCAACCATATACTGTACCTCAAATGTATTTCTCTTAAACCTAATGCTATGTTCATGTCACACAGAGTTTCTGTAAATATCAGTTTCCAACTCGTAGATAGCATGTGTGACGGCCCTCCCACTTTCCGGGAGGCTGAGTGGACAACCTCAGCCGGGTCTTTGGATTGATTCAGCTCTCTTGGGCCTTCCAGGCTATGAGACTGTCTCTCCCTTCACCCCTAAACATCCCTTCTGCACTATTGTCTTTTGGTTTTGCACCTTCAACACCTCCACAGCCCACATACCACACATCCATACACTGCCTCCATTGCCGACATTACTGATCGACACACACTTAGTTTACCAATGTTTGTAAAGTTTGAGCATTTCGTACATTTTAAAGTTAGTAATTAAACCGACATGTAACGAACACAATGCACTGTATTTTTAACAATATATTTTGAACAGTTGTACAACCTCCTTGAGTCGTTAGGTGATGTGAACTCTCAAATCTTTCCCATCTCTACCATCCAACCCATATGACATAAACACAGCATTAGGTTCAGAGTTGCCGCAATAGCTGTATAGGAGCAAGTGATATTCAATATTGGCTACATATATTCTGTTGAAACAAAAACAAATCAAAAAGTATAGTATAAGTATAGTGTTTTTATCTGGCGTGTCAGTATAAGCATCCTCTTCAAAGGCAATGGACTGACGTGTGAGTGTGTGTCTTGACCATAGATGTCCCACCCCAGGCTGTGATGGCAGTGGACACATCACTGGCAACTACGCATCACACCGAAGGTAAGACCTGCACTCTGACTTGGAAATGATAAGTGAAGTATGTTTGCTTTACAAATCTATAGTGTGATTGCATTACGCAGATTTGATGATTCTGACCGGAATCATTTTAGAAGGAAAAGGGGAGTGACTGGTAAATTTGATCGCATTTTTCCAGTTGTATGTGGAAACACTGAAAAAATTTGGCAAAATTACAAGCTCTATTAAATCTTACTTCCTGGAAAGACTCAACAAATCTGTTACCAGCCTGTGGAAATGTAGATAAGCATGACGCAGAGCTTGAATGAGTCCTGCCCCGTTAGATTTCTGTCCAACCGAGTACCACTGCTTGTCATTCAGTACGGCCACTTTCTAATGAATGTACGAATCTAATAATATAGTTACTGTAAGTGTTGGATCTAAATAGATCCCTTTTCTGCTCAAACAAGCCACAAGGAGCCCAAATGTGCAGCTGTGTTAAGTACAATATGTTGGAAGTTGGAAAGCTGGTGGATAAGAGCATAGACTTCTGCTTGAGCCTGTAAAAGCCTCTCTCCATACATCATGGCCTGAACAGAGGCTGGCAGGTAGCAGAGATATGTCTTAATATCATTTATGCACATCAATTTCTACTTGTATTTCATATCACAAATTAAGCTGTCAAATTAATAATTCTTGCACTTGCTCATGCCCCCAAATTCTGCATGTACATGCTTTGTAGGCTGAGTCGAGTACAGTTTAAGCACTGGCATGACAGGCTGCTCTCTGGTATTTAACCCCTTAGGAACACATAAGGAACATTCATTCAAAATAAATGTTTTTCTAGGTATAAAGATCTGCAACAAATAAACCCTTTAAAAAGAACCAAACTATTTTCACATTATTTGCTATGACTGGTGTTCAGATGACATGGGTCCAAGTAAAATAATCTACTGAAAGTTGATGATGTTTCACCATTCAAATGTGGCCTCTTCAGTTCCAATGAGAGGGCTAGAGTACCGCCTGGTGAAGGAACATGAGTCTAAGAACCATATGACCTGCAGAAATGCTGTCATTAGAATTAAAGAGGCCTTTTAAATCAGCAGCAAACATCAGCAGTGGATTGTTTCATTTGCACCTGATTTCATTCTGCCTCGATGACTGGGATGACTCGACACACACACACACACACACACACACACACACACACACATTCATCGCTCATTATTTTTCCTATCCAACTACTCCACCGCTGTAGAGATCAGATAATAAAATAACTCCTGTCCTCCCTGTGTGTGTGCTGCCCAGTCCTGTCCTGGTTCTGTAGTCCAGTTCAGGTTCTGGCTCTTTCCTTCACTCATACTCAGACATCCTGTTCTCAGTCTGGTTTTCTGACGCTCTCTCTCTAACCTATCTTCCAGTCTGTCAGGCTGTCCTCTTGCTGATAAATCACTTCGGACCCTCATGGCTGCCCACACAGCTGAACTAAAGTATGTCTGCTTCTCCTGTCTCTCACCTCCAACATGTTCACTGAGCACTCAGTCTGCAGCTACAGCTCTGTCCCTGCTCTCCTTTTAACACAAATATAAAATAGTCAGAATCAATCATAATTAAGTCCAATATTGAAAAATCAAAACCCAAAACAATGAGCCCTAATGATTTAGTGAGAAAAGCTGGTTTCTGCCTGCAGTCTGCTGATAATGTAAGCCTGTGGAGTGAAAGATCGTCTGTGTGTGTCATAGGTGTCCCACTCCAGGTTGTGATGGATCAGGCCACATCACAGGAAACTACGCTTCACATAGAAGGTAGGAGCTCTCCTCCTGTTCTGCCTGCAGTACCATCAGTCACTCTGTGCAGACGGATACTGTGATTGGTCCTCTTTGTTCCTTCCTGCCAGTCTGTCCGGATGCCCTCGAGCCAAGAAAGGCGGGGTCAAATCAACCCCCACCAAAGATGACAAGGAAGACTCTGAGCTCTTGAGGTGAGCAACAGAAGCTCATTGGCTCTTGCAACCAAGCAGTATCTAACATTAGACTGTCACTGTACCACGACTGTTAGGAGATGAGGGATATATATAATCAAGTGATTAACAACAGTTGCTCACTCTTCATGAAACTTATCGTGGATGTTCTTACACTCTGGAGGAGGAATCCTAGTGTTCTGCGTGACCCCCTGACCTTTCAGTCAACACCACCATCAGGACAAAACATGTACTCATACACGAGAAATACATCTAACAGGCAGGTTGTCATGACATTTACTGAACACTTTACCACCCTCAGAACAAAGGCAGATTACCATCCACTGTACTGAGCACATTCATGTTCTGAAGGTTTTTAGTTCAGTCCATCTTTTCTGTTTTACTATTCTATATGGAAAATGGAAAAGAGATCAATGATAGATTTATGCTATTGAGAAAACAGGAAATGTTAGGTCATTCAAAAGTAAAGTGGAGTGTCAAATAAGCTTATTTTTAATTAACTGAGGGGTGTAAATGTAAACTTTTCATTTAACATAATTCATTTTTAATTTTTAATTTTATTTATGTAATAAATCGTACATACATTTGAGGACATTTGTCTTATCTGGAACCTTCTGGGACCTCCCAATTGACTCCCAATTAATTCCTGGTGCTTTTTTCTTGAGCACTGCTTTCTATTATAATTCTAAAACTAAATCACCACATTTGGACTGATGTGTCAATCTTGTGCTGGCCTCTTGACATCTCCGCTGTCCATCGGTGAGAGTGCAAACAGTCATACGATGGTCTCTGCCTATCTCCAGGTGTCCGGTTCCTGGCTGTGACAGCCTGGGCCACATCAGCGGGAAGTATGCCACCCACCGCAGTGCCTACGGCTGTCCGCTGGCAGCCCGCCGGCAGAAGGAAGGTCTCCTTAACGGCACTCCCTTCTCCTGGAAGGCCTTCAAGACTGAGGGACCAACCTGCCCGACGCCAGGCTGCGACGGCTCCGGCCACGCTAACGGCAGTTTCCTGACACACCGCAGGTATCCTCAATATCTGAGGGTCTCAGCACACACAGTGTTATCCCAAACCTAGCTGAGAGTTTCATCTCAGCCTAATAATCTCAGCCTTGTTAGAATGTTAGAGCTCTTGATCCTGATCTGCTGCTCCTCTCAGTCTGTCAGGTTGTCCCAGAGCAACGGCCAACAAGAAGAGATCCAAATTCCCCGGAGACGAGTATATCACTGCAAAGTTCAGAGCCAGTGATGGTAAGAGACAGAACTTTCCACTCTACCTGATAGTGTGACCCACATGTCCCCCAAACTACTAATAATACCAAAAGACATAGAGACATGAAGACATAAAACGTCCCTTAGGTTTGTCAGGGACAACAACACATAACATGCACAGACTCAGAGACAGATGTGTAGCCCAGATGTAATGTCCTCTACACTTTGATAGACTTGTTGCCACTGCATGCAGCACCACTATGGATCTGCAAATATAAGTGATGTCTGTGATAAAAATGTGTGACAGTTGTCTTGATGCTCTGATTGCTAACTGTGTGTTGTTGCTTTCGCCCAGTTCTTGACAACGATGAGGACATCAAGCAGCTCAACAAGGAGATCAACGAGCTGGGCGAGTCCAACACAGAGATGGAGGTTGACATGATGAACCTGCACACTCAGGTGAGCTCAGCTGCTCAGCTCGCTGCACTTCTGCCAGCAGGAGGAGGATGAGACACCCAATGCCTTTTAAAGTACATCAAGGAGACACTTCCATGTGATGGGAGGCTGTTTAAAATTGATCAGAGGCAATAACTGACTGGAGAGAGAGATGGAAGCTGTACAGACCAGCTTCATTGATGCATTAGTAGAGCTGGATATGGTGCAGCCAGTAAGTCTCTCTGCCAGTTTGTCAGTGGTACTAAAACTGAAAAACCCCTGCAGCCCAAAATCATGGTTCTATTGTCAAGCTCTTTGTTTTGCTACTTCAAGACTGAGTTCTGTGTCTGTCTGCTTCAGATCTCTTCAATGGAGAAGAACCTGAAGAGCATGGAGGAGGAGAACAAACATATCGAGGAGAGGAATGAGGCCTTATTCCTGGAGCTATCCGGCCTGAGTCAGGCCTTGATCCGCAGCCTGACCAACATCCGCCTGCCTGCCATGGTGAGAATACACAATGTCTTTTGGTTTGTTTAAAAGGACATTGGGTTCTCTCCACACAGTTACATATTCCACATGTTCGGGGGCTGACCCCACTGGGACAGTTGATGTGGATATTTCTTTAAAACACACCACTACGTGGTAGGGGTGGGAATCACCAGAGATCCCGCCATTCGATATTATCACGATACTTAGGTCACGATACGATATTATCACGATACTGCGATATTCTGAGTATTGCGATATCATAGGCCTATATTGCGATTTATTACTTTTTTCAACTTCAAATTATGTCCCCAAAGGAAAACTGTGTCAACATGTTTTATCTAATAAGATAAAGTTTTCAGTCTGTTCATCTCACTTCAATCATTTTTATTGCAGCAAAATAGGATTGTCAAGCAGACAGACTGACCAACAATGTCATAAATGTTGCATGAACCTGACAAACTGAATGTATTACTACATAGTCCAACTTAACTAAATGCAAACGTGTGGACTCAGTATATGAACTATAACTTATATAAGTAGGATATAAGAGTTATATAACTCAGTATAACTTGCGATGCGTGGACGTCAAGGGCAGAGAGCCAGTTATGCGCTGCACTCTCCCCATGAGCCTGGCTACTGTTGGCAGATTTAACCCCGTTGTGAGGCCAGATGTTTTTGTTTTGCTTTGTTTTGACCAACTTCCTACCAATCACGCTGACCCGGGACCTTTGCTGACCTCACCAGAAAACAACTCAGCACCATCTAGTGGACTGAAAAAGCAATTGATTTGATTTTTCAAAAAAAAAAAAATTATTATTATTTTTTTAATAGTTTACATATTAAAATATCGATACTTGGCGTCCGTGTATCGATACAATATCGCCACGCAAAATATCGCGATACTATGCTGTATCGATTTTTTCTCCCACCCCTACTACGTGGCCCATGCTCGGGCTTATGTGTGCATGCATTCATCCATTAACATTGATCGGAACGGCCTCTTAGCGGCGGCCTTGAGAGAACCAATGTTACAATGTAACCAAGCGTTACCTTACACTTTCTCCCATTTTAGAATAGAAATACTGTATATAGAGAAACAATTAAAGAATATAAATAATACTAAGTATGTAAAATATGTGCATACTACTACAATATAACAACATACATGTAATAAATAATGTATAAAACAATAAATAACAAATAATAATTCAGTGTGTAAAAATGCAAGAATAAAATAAATAAATAGGAATATTGGTTCAAAAGAACAGTATAAAAAACACAGTCTTAATGTAAACCAGAGTGAGTAAACCAGAATATTAAACAGTTGCACTAAATGATTGTACTCTTATTGTTATGTCAAAACTGCTGACTTGAAGTTTACATGTGACATGCATAACAATGACCTCCTCAATGAGGTGTGGGTGTTATACCCATGGGACCCAGGCTGACCGTAACCACTTAGTGTAACTAGCATGGAGAGTGCCGCACATGCACGTGGGGCTGAAGGAGTCTCTGGGAAGACAGAGGTTGAGGGTTTTTTCAATAGAAGCATATTCAGGCCCCTTTTGGAGAGTGACCGTGTAGGCATGTGTTGTAACTGAGCAAACAGACAACAGCCTCTTTAAACTGGGATCTGTGAAGACCTATTAACGTTCCCAGTTACTGTTAGCGAGCCAAACTAAGTGAGCTTAGAACACACAGTTCAGAGCGGCAGTTCTTACAAAGTAACAGTACAAAAGCCTCTCAGAACTGAGAGCACTAAAGCTGTAGATAAACCCTTGTGCTCAAAATCTGATCTGCTCAGTTTATAATTGAAAAATGAGAGTGGATGAGGTTCTTGTCTTGTTTGTTTGACCCATGAACCTCCCCTCCAGTCTACCCTGTGAGAGTTATTTTGGTCATATACTACGTCATCCCAATAATGACGCGGATGGGCTTACAATGCAATAATTTGAACGCCCTGAGTGTTTCATTCAGACGCTAAAGGATGTCTTGTGCATCCTATCAGACACCGAGGGGCGTGACCAAGCTCTTGTTTTGACGCCCTGGGAATGATGACAAGCTGTCCTTGATCAATCAGCTTTTCAAGACTAGCATATGACCTTTTTTCCCAGAGGACGTGTCTTCAGACAGCTATATTCTCATCTTAGAGAATATAGCTAACTCCTCCTACCACTAGTTTCATCTTCATTCATATTGAGGGGGAAATGTCCAGAGCACATTATGTGCTCAACTGATGATTGTCATTTTGTATTCTATGAGTCAGTAATAAGTAGAAGTTTACCATTCAAACTCTTACTCTGAATCGACTCAAACTTTCTGACTTCTGAACTTGTGTGTGTTCAGCAGGAGCCGCTGTCAGAGCAGAACTTTGACAGCTATGTGGACACCCTGACCCACATGTTTACCAATAAAGACTGCTACCAGAACCCTGAGAACCGGGCTCTGCTCGAGTCCATCAACAAGGCAGTGAAGGGCATCGAGGTGTGACGGACAGGAGGAGGACAGGGAGCGGGACATCACAGTGACTACACCAATCTTTCTTTCCCAACCCTTTAGATACTGTATGTAATTAATTCTTCTCATTTGGAACTTTGTCATCTGTTCTTTGCATTAGTTTGCTGTTTGCATGTTGCTTTATGATGGTATGAGCGTGAACAGATTAGGGTGTGGACGTAAAGCGTGGTACAACACTGGAATGAAACTGTTACTGTAAGCAAGGGCATCTCAAGGTATACGCAGATAGGCAAGAGTACAGAACAAAGTCAGGAGTGCAGTATACAGCCTGAGCTGAGCAGACTCTCTTAGTTAGTGAACATATTCCATCTCCACTTAATAATGTTGATAGTATTCTACTGTATATGAGCATAGTGATGTTGCACCTCCAGGACTAGTTTGTAGATTCATTCTTACTATTGCTGTGTAACTAGTTAAATCCTTTGCAAATGTTGGTTTAATAACTTATTCATTCATGTCTGCTGTATTATTTTTTATGTATGCCTATTTATTATTCATTATATATTTATTATTTTTTTTATTTCCAAATGCTACCTGAGAAGATTTTAAACGGTAACCAAGAGAAGGGAATCATTTCCTCTGCATTGTGCAAAGAGGAAATATTTTAAGATATCAACTATAAATTGTTTTATATATCTTATTATTTATTTAAAATACTGGGATCTTTTTAAGTGCAAATATTTTGTAACTGAAAGTTTTTTAATCATTTTCTAAAAAAGCTTCTGTTTATATTATTTCCCTTTTTATTTTCACAAACTATTTTGAGTACATTGCAATACACTGGGAATATTGAGCTACACATATTTGGTATTTATTTGGTGATGAAGAACAAAGTGATGGTGAATATTTATTTTGTATTGTCTGTGTGTTAATGATGGCTGTGTAAGGATTAGTCTTTAACTTACTCTTGAAATAAAGGTTAACCCACAGTATATGTGGACTGGACCGATTGTCTTTTTGTATTGACTCAAACTTACATTATTTAATTTTTAGGGCCCGAGCACCGACGTAGTCGGAGCGGAGGACCTATTGTTATTCTAATGTTTATTAAAAAGGAGGTGCTGGGGATACTGGGAATTTTTGGAAATTTGGCATGCAAGCAAGAATTTGCGATAATTGCAGTCTGATTGGGGTGTCCAGCTGCGGTATGAAATATTGGCTCGATAGCGCCCCCTATTGAGTAGCCCCAACACTGGGTTTCACTTAGCTGTATGAAATTTGGTAGGTATGTGGATCGTGATGGGACGTACAAAAAATCCTCACCAAACCAAACAGGAAGTCGGCCATTTTGAATTTGCTGACGTTTTTGGACCATTTCAAGGAGCCCTACTTTAACGAACTCCTCCTAGAGATTTAACCCGATTGACTTCAGATTTGGTCAGTATGCTCTTAAGACCTTGGCATTTAAAAGTTGCTCAAAGATCAAAAAGTTATTGAACTATGTGTCCGTGGCGTGGCGGCAAAAACACACCATTCGCCATGAAAAAGGAAGTTGGCGTAACTCGGCCATACATTGTCGAATCTGCTCCAAATCTCTCACATGTCATAACATCCTGACCCGGAACACATCTATATGATAATTTAGAATCATAGTAATAGCGCCACCTAGTGGCAACTGGAAGGTGTAAGTTTTGTACTTTGACATCCTGCTCTTCACAGATTAATCAAATCCTTCTCAAATGTTGTCAGAACAGCCTTAAGACCTTGATAATGCTTCATAGTGAAGATTGTAAGACGTTGAAGGGCGGCGACGTGGCGGCTTGGCGAATTTCAATTCTTTGCCATGAACGAATAAACTGATGTAACTCGACTCCACATCATCAGATCTTTACCAGATTTCACATTTTGATTAGACTCCAGGCCTGAAGACATCTGCAGGCCAATTTTGAATCATAGTCATTGCGCCACCTACTGGTAACAGGAAGTTAAAGTCTTTATACTTTGGCTTGTTTCTCTTAGTAGGTAAATCAGATCAACATCAAATTAGTTCCACACAAATATAACAAGTTCATAATGCCAGTTCATGAAGCATTTGATGTTTCGTCGAACGCCGTTGCCGTGGCGATGCAGTCTTCGCCGTGAAAAACGAAGGTAATTTTGAGAGGCTAAACATGCTCGAAACATAAGCAAACTTGGCATTCATATTTAAAGCCCAAAATGTAGTTTATTGCTTCAGTGTCAAATAGGCTCAATAGCGCCCCCTACAAAATTTCGAAGAAGCAGCCCTCGCAGTACGTTTCACGTAGATTTACGAAATTTGGTAGGCACATGTATCACATGTGGACTTAAAAGAAAGTCTCTTGGAGCCATGCTCTAAACCCAACCGGAAGTCAGCCATTTTGAATTTTTTATGAATTTCTAGTGTCGTTTTTGTCATTTCCAGGCGCTGTACTTTAACGAATCAACTTCAAATTTGGTCAGAGCAATCTAAAGACCTTTGTGATGAAAAGTTACTCAAAGCTTGTTGTTTCGTGAAAAGTCGTTACCGTGGCAACGTATTCTTCGCCATGAAAGATTAAGGTGTTTTTGAGGGGCTAAAAATGCTCAAAACATAACCAAACTTGTCACAAACATTTAAAATCCTGAATGTAGTTATCTGATGTGATTTTAATGCTTCAGAGTGGCAAGTCGGCTCGATAGCGCCCCCTACAATATTTTGACGATGCAGCCCTCGCAGTACATTTCACCTAGATGTATAGAATTTGGTAAGCAGATGTATCACATGTAGACTTAAAAAAAAATCTTAGGGGTCCATGCTCTAAACCCAACCGGAAGTCAGCCATTTTGAATTTTGTATGAATTTCTTGTGTTTTTTTTCCATTTCCAGGTGCTGTACTATGAACTCCTCCTAGGGAATTAATCCGATCAGCTTAGAATTTGGTCAGAACAATCTAAAGACCTTAGCGATTAAAAGCTTGAGGTTTCATTGAACAACATGGACTTGGCGTGGCAGCCATTTTATTGCCATCATCCATCAAGCTGTTGTAACTCAACTGTACTTTGTCAAAACTGTCCCAAACTTGACATGCTTGATTAGTCATGATTTTAGGACTTCTGCATGACAATATTAACTCATAGTCATAGCGCCACCTACTGATAAGCATGGACGTAAGCAGGATTCTATAATTACAGCGGCCCAAACACTGAACTTATTAAAAGGGTTTGTGGGCACACCATGAGAAAAAGACTTCTCTGATCTAAATATGTGCAAACTAAGATGCTTGGAGAGCAAAAGTTAGATAACAGTGGATTTTCAAACCATGTCAGTGGGCATTAGTATAAATGATCTGTCCAGAGCTTCTTCATGACAATCAGGTTAAATGTTACAATGAATGCTTCACACTACAATCTAAAGTTACAGAAGAACTTAAAATGAAAACAGTGTCAAATTAAAGTGTTCAAGTAACAGCAAATGGATATTTGAATATTTGGACTTATTCATGTAAGTCCAAATACAATCAGCAGGACACTGCAGGGAGTTGAACCCCATCCCAGAAAACTGACAGTCTGTTATGTTACAAACACTGAAGCACATTCACACACATTCATTTTCTTAATGATCTTTAAAGGCTTACATTTATGATTGTATCGGATGTACACTCAAAACATTTGAGGCTTAAGACCTGACAACATGATCTTGCTACGCTGCTGGTCTACGCAGGAAATAGCATCTAACTCGTGCATGCAGAGTGTGATGGTCACAGAAATGCATGGCGGTGTCAACCAGAGTCCAGCCAGTACCCTTGACGTGTGTGAAGTTGCGAGGGCCCGATCAATGCTGCTTGCAGCTTTAATTTAAATTTAGGACCGTTTGATTCAACAAGAAAAAGAACCTCCCTGTATGTAATGCAAAGTTTGAATACAAATGCTAAGAGAAGAAGCAGGAGAAGCTATTACCTGGTCACTTATCAGTTAAGATCTTACCAGGGCCAGTGAAAGCGACCACAGCTCCTTTATCATATGTGTACACTAAAGGATATGTGCACAGCTTCCCACATGCAATACCTTCCTCCTGATGTACAGTGCCTTGCATAAGTATTCACCCCCCTTGGATGTTTTCCCCTTTTGTTGCTTTTATACATGAAATCATGGTCAATATAATTTGGCTTTTTTGTAAAGAATTTGCAAATAAAGCTTCTTTCATGTCAATGTGAAAACAGATTTTTACAAACTAATGTCAATTAATTAAAAAGATATAGTGTAAAATAAGTGTTTGCATAAATATTCACCCCTTTTAAAGTGACTGACCTAATTCAACAGAAGTCCAGCTAGTTGATGCCAGCAGTGTCACAAGTAGTGAAATGGAGATCACCTGAGTGCAGTTGATGTGTGTCAAGTGATTGTAGTATAAAAACACCTGTCTGGGAGGTCCAGTCTCTGGTTCATCAGTATTCCTGCTACAACTACAACATGAAGACAAAATAACACTCCAAGCAACTCCGAGAAAAGATCATTGAGAAGTACAAGTCAGGAGATGGCTACAAAAAGATTTCCAACTCACTGGACATCCCACAGAGTTCACTTCAGTCCATCATTAAGAAATGGAAGGAGTATGGCACTTGTTTAAATCTCCTAGAGCTGGCCGTCCGCACAAACTGAGTGACCGGGCAAGAAGAGGACTGATGAGGGAGGCCACCAAGACATCTAGGACCACTCTGAAGGAGTTCAAAGCTTCAGTGACTCAGATGGGAGAGACTGTACATACAGCAACTGTTGCCCGGGTTCTTCACCAGTCTAAGCTGTATGGGAGAGTGGCAAAGAGAAAGACACTGTAGAAAGAATCCGCCCAAAGGCATTGTGGGAGACTCCAATGTCAACTGGAAGAAGGTTCTTTGGTCTGATGAGACAAAAATTGAGCTTTTTGGCCATCAGACTAGACGCTATGTTTAGTGAACACCAAACACTGCACATCACCACAAACACACCCTCTCCACCGTGAAGCATGGTGGTGGCAGCATCATGCTCTGGGGATGCTTCTCAGCAGCAGGCCCTGGAAGGCTTGTAAAGGTAGAGGGGGACATGAATGCAGAAAGATATCGCCAAATCCTGGAGGATAATCTGACTCAGTCTGCAAGAGAACTACGACTTGGGAGAAGATTTATTCTCCAGCAAGACAACGACCCCAAGCATACAGCAAAAGCTCCACAGAATGGTTCAAAGACAACAAGGTGAATGTTCTGGAGTGGCCAAGTCAAAGCCCAGACCTCAATCCAATCCAGAATTTGTGGCTGGACTTGAAAAGAGCTGTTCACGCCCGATCCCTGAGTAACCTGACAGAGCTTGAGCTGATTTGAAGAAGAATAGAGAAAAATCTTAGTGTCCAGATGTGCCAGCCTGAGTGAGACACATACACACACACACACACTGCATTTACTAAATACTGACCTGAAGGGGGTGAATACTTATGCAATCTTTACTTTACCTTATATATTTTTAATTAATTTACATTATTTTGTAAAAATCTGTTTTCACTTTGATATTAAATATTAAAGAGGTTTTTTTTCGCAAATTCTTGTCAAAAAAGCCAAATTATATTGACCATGATTTCATGTATAAAAGCAACAAAAGGGGAAAACATCCAAGGGGGGTAAATACTTATGCAAGGCACTGTACTGTAGTCACGTGTATTACCCATTTCCTTCCTGCCTCCCTTTGCAGTCTTTCATCTGGACTTGGGAGGCTCCAGCCCAGACTGTGCACAGATGTTTGCCAAATCCCTCCAACTTTGTGGTGCTGTATCAGTGTGTGCTGTTCCAGTCTCCCAGCAGCATTCCTCCATAATGTAGGAGTGGGCAGATCACTAATACTTGTATCGATACTACTGATCATCAGTGTTGTGTTGAGTATCACTAACAAAAGGGAATAAACAAAACTCTCCCCCTAGGATACAAAATGAGCATTTACCATGCATGCGATTAGGTAATTAACAACTGCAAGACATACTAAATGTTTGGTATGTTATGCATCAATCATGAACTAATAAATGACACTGCTCCCCCCTTCAAGTTGTGCATTAGCTGCCTTTAATAATACAACTGTATTGGTGATTGTGCCCTTGTAGTACATGGCATGGACCACAGCTATCTTTAACAGGGTGGACTTTCACAGAGGAATCTTCATACAGTCTGCACAAACAGGCCCGTCTGGGTCAGTATCTGTGATTATCAAAGGCTGCAAGGATCCTATCACCGTTTATGATCACTTTATTTGGTCATCGTACTTAGCAGACAGGAGTTTAAGGGAACCATGAAATGAGTCAAAACACAAACCAGTGAAACAATGTCATTTACTCATTTTAATGGTTAAAAAAATACTTCTTTGCGGAAAGAGACAATAGGTCCCCGTTTGCTGAGAAAACGAGGAGACCAAAACAATGGCACCCACCAAATGATGACTGGTGGAGCGAGATAAGATGAGGTAAATGTTTTTGAGGAAACAAAACAAAAAAGGCACAATTTACAATCAACCATGCCCAAATTCACAATAATAATAATAATAATAATAATGATAATAATAATAATAATAATAATATATAAGTACAGCTAAAAAAGAAATCTGAAAATCTGCAACAACGAAAATACAGACCACTTATATTATACAAGACAAATCTCGCCCGTCAGGCTCCTCCTGTGTGCTCTAGCCTAATCGGGCTTCTGTACACCGTGGAGCCTCCCAGTCCTGCTGCTGATACTGTACAGAGAGCAGTTCTCAAGTGACAGGGGCTCCAACATACTATCTCACCACCAGACATGACACACACAGTTTGGAGGGCCCGATGCAATCGTCATGGCAGAAGGCACCGCAGCCTTGGCACATGATCATGGCTTTGAGGCGGCACGAGCACTTGAGCGCCACTTCCTCAGCCGTACTGTCAGTAAAGGCCTGGATACTGAGGGTGGTCTGGCTGGAGGCCAAGCGTGGGCGCAGCTGGAGCACACTGTCTGCCATGCTCCGGGAGAAACCGCCATTGTCCATCACTGACACATTGGCTGTGTAGCTTACTCCTCCAACACCACTATGCTTGGGGAACTTCCCATAGAGCTGGAAGGGAAGGGCGGAGGGGGAGGAGGAGGGAGAGCCAGAGGAGTAGGTAGCTTTGCTGTGCTCCTTCTTTGCCATCCTGGCTAAAGTCATCTCCATGTTGAGGAGTCCTTCCATCGCCCCTCCGCTCAGGTAGCCGTCCACAGAGCCCCCCGGCTCCTTTTTGGTAACACTCATGGGTTTAATGGGGAACAATTTGGCAAGAGCCTGGCAAGAGGGCCGTGCACCTACTTCATTCTTTACCGTGGGTGCAGGAGACAGCTGCAGTTGGTTTGAGGGGTGGGCCTGAGTATGTGAGGGCCGCCAGTTGATCCTAACAGTAGGCACCACCTCTGTGGGACAGGGGTCTGCATGGGGAGGAGAGGGGCCATTAGGCATGGTTCGGTGGGTCGGCTGCGGCCTGTCTGGAGTGACCCCCTGGGAGGGCTGAGGACCATGCGAGTCTTTTATAACGGCAGACTCCACTGCGGTCTGAGAACTGCGGTCTGACTTGCTTCTGAAGGAGGAGGAGGATGAGGAGGGTGGCAGAGAGGTGATGACCGGGACAGCCCCGGGAGCCTGCTGAGACTGATACTGCGGCGCAGCTGGGGCCTCCATCAAACAGGACACTGGGCAACCTGTTGGAGACTGGTTGTGGATCTGCGAGGCTGCACCCAGTTCTGGGCTAGGAGACTGGGCTGTGACCTCAGGCCTGTTGCGAGGCCCTAGGGTCCTTGCTATTGGTGGTCTGGTTTGTGGTCCTGGCAATCGGCTGATCTCAAGCCTGTTGGCAGAGTGTGAGGGAAGAACTTTCTCCAGGGGCAGGCTGCCCTGTAGTAGCTGAGTGACCAAAGGGTTGTTGGCCTCAACACTGGATACTGGTCTGACTGAGCTGGCCAGTCTCTTGGAGGCACCTGCAGCAGTTGGGTGAATGACAAAGGGCTTTAAACTTCCACGACACTCGTCTTCAGTAGAGCTCTCTCCGGAGGCTCTACAATCATCTCCGGGTTCCATTTTGACCACAACGTTGGTGTCAATGTTCCCATGTGGGTGGGCTGTGGGGAGAGACTGGTGGTCCTGGTAATAAGGGCCACTGTGCTGAGGGTTAGGCAGGCCATTGGGAAAGCAAGGCTGAATGACAGTCTGACCTTGACGGCTGGAAACGTAGGCCTGGATGACTGGATGCTGGTTCTGAGGAGGAGGGCTGCAGATGACCAGCTGGCCGTTTCTCTTGATGCTCACTTGGGGGCACCAGTCCTGGTCAGGCTGCTGCTGCTCATCCTCCTGGATGTCATTCTCACAGTCTGAAGCAGTTTCCGTGGAGTCGCTATGTGTCCCAGCCTCGTCGTCTTTCTCTCCACCAGAGTCTGCATGTTGGGGAGAGGATGCGTCTGTTTGCAGTCTCTCTGCAGCTGAGTGAGAGAATACCTCGTGGGGTTCCACATGGTAGGAACCATGCTGGATAACGCCGCCCAGCCCAGCCTCCTTCCCTTGTACCTGCTCTTTGGACTGACAGGAGCTTGCCAGTGTCTGAATAACATCCACACCCTGAGCCCCGAACCTGGGAAGGGAATCTGGGATGGAGGTTGGGGCCAGTGAGGGTTTTTTAGAACCCTGGTCAGCCATCTCTGTGGGGGCATCAGCAGACTCAGGCACCTCAGGCTTTGGAGTGAGCGAGTCTGTGAGCCCATTGGAGGAACTCTGGACACTGGCTGACGCTGTTTCTACTTCCTCTAAAGCCTCTGACCCCCCAGCTGCTTCCTCTCGAGGAGGGCTTGGGGTCTGTGGGGGCTCCAAGGACATGGAGGTTGAGGTAGTGGACAGGGAAGGGGATGGCTGGGGCGTCGGCTCTACATTGAGAAGCTGTAGTTGTGTTCCAGACGAATTAGTGCCTGAAGACGATCCCTGCTCCTCCATCCCACCACCTCCTCCACATCCTCCACCACCTCCTCCTCCTTCACCTCCTCCGGGTTCGATAGGTCCTGGATGCTCTCGCGCTCGTCGTCCATTGCTGCTATCCGGTAGCCCAGAAGCAGGCCGCAGCCTGACCCCGACCGGCCCTGCCCCTTCGCCAGTGGCTGCAACAGCAGCAGCGGCCTCGCGCTGGGCCCGGGCTTGCTGGGCACGGGCTTTGATGTCCGCCAAGGTGCGCGCGCCCCCCGTCCCCGACCGCCGCGAGCCCTCGCCGGGGGGCACGATCCGGGGACAGATCTGGTAGGTGGGGTGACCTTTGACCCAGGGGGGTTTGATTCTGGACAGTTGAATCTGGGATAGAGACACAAGGACAGTGAGTCAAACTTTATCTGGACAACAACTCATTGCTGAACAAGCAAATTATTTCTGTGCACAAAGTCTTACCCGGATAGGTGGCACCTTGGGCTCCTCTGTTGTCGGCTGCGGCTTCTCTGAACGGACACTGTCAATTGTGGTACGAAAGGACTGACGGTCATCAAGCCGCGGCCTCTTTTCGGGGAAGCTGGAGAAGGCCTGAGTCTCATCTGGCCTTCTCTTCTGCTCCTTGAGCTGAGCACTGGACACAGGGGTGGTGGCTGGACTGGCTGAGGGGCTACTCTCACGGCTGCTGGTGGCGGTACCTCCTGTAATAGAGGTGACCACAGAGGCTGTGTCATCCAGGGGATCGGCAGCGACTGCAGCACTGGAGGACGCTGAGGAGGATGAGGAAGAGTCCAGGCCTGCGGCAAACGCTCCCTGTCTATCAGAAGGTGAGGAGGGTGAGGAAACAGGCGAGGAGGCTGACGAAGAAGAAGAAGAGGAAGAGGAGGAGGAGGAGGAAGAAGAGGAGGAGGAGGAGGAGGAGGAGGAGGAGGAGGAGGAGGAGGAGGAGGAAGAAGAGGAGGAGGAAGAAGATGGTGAGGAGGTGGATGCCAGTATAGGTGGAGCCTCCTCTGGGAGCAGGCGGGCTGCTGCTTCTGGCTCTTCGTTTGTGCTGGTGGAGGCTGGGCTGGGGCTGGGAGTTGGAGTTGGAATGGGAGTTGGAATGGGAGTCGGAATGGGAGTTGGAATGGGAGTTGGAATGGGAGTTGGAATGGGAGTTGGAATGGGAGTTGGAATGGGAGTGGGAGTGGGAGGTGGCAATGTGACTGGCTCTGGAGTGGGAGAGGGCTTTGGCTCTATGGAGGCACTCTCAACTGGGAGCTCCACGCCACACTCAGCCTGCAGCACCACCTCCCCTAGAACAACCGTGTTGTCAGACATGGGAGAGCCAATAGAAACTGCCGGGCTGTCCAGTGCGGCACTGGCCTCAGCTGCTTCTGTTGACTGCAGGGCAGGAGGAGTGGCCTTGCAGAGGGTCCGACGGGCCCGCCGACGCAGGTCTGCCCGTGTGCGTCTTCTCATCCTGCCGTCTCTCCTCCGCCGACCCACGCTGCGTCTCTTGGGCGCACCAGTTGCCACATCACTGTCCAGCACACTGGCTGCAACTTCACTGGCTTCACTCATGGTAAGCTTTAAAGACTCCTCTTGTGTCAGACCAGACCTACAAGTACACAAACTATGTTTTAGTGCATTGTAGAAACACTGCGATTTGTCTGCATATCGCAATACCCTTATCTGATGTAGGTTATACCAGAGTAGTCTAAATTACATGGAGGACAGAAAAAAATGGAAAAACAGCCTAAAACAAGCGGTCAAAATGAATATCTACATCATGGCTTCTCTAAGTAATACTATTGACACTAGCAGTCAACTAATAAATGTTAACTTAAAAAGGAACCGACCCAAATATGACAAACTAATATGGCTGTTGTGTGAATAGTGGATTCAGACTTGGATGAAATGGGTTGGCTCTTACTTTTGCCCATGGTACTCTTCAAAAAACTTTTCCTTCCACGCCTCTACCTTCTTCTCTTTCTCCATTTCCTGCCGGAAACGCACCTGCATCTCGTGGGTGAACTCACCTAAATGTGTCAAACACATGTGAAGGTTTAAAAAAAAATAGCTCCAAAACTGAACCTTTTGAAGTGTATAACCAGTATAATTTTTGTTAAAAACCTGATTTAGCCACCCTTCAGCTGTTAAAATAAGCAGCTGGTTTTCAGTTGCAGTAATGTTCCGGGACAGTGCTACCAGCAGCAATATAAAGACAGGACATTCGCTGAATCAGATCCCTAAATGGACTGATACACCAAGATCATGCAGAAGTGTTTGTGATTGTGTACTTCTACACTGTATGGCCTACTCCTCATTCACAACATCTTCTGAATATTAAAGCCTGGCAGAATTCTCAGATAAATGTCGCAACTTGTCCATGATTGACCAATCACGTACCCTCGGACAGCCTTTCTTTCCAGCTCTGGGAGGCATGGGTGAAGAACTCATTGTTGAGAGCCGAGCTACTCAGTCTAGCCATACCATCTGGTCCAATCTGAAAGAAAGCGGACACAATGCATAAATAGCAGTAAAACCATATACCAGAGGATTGGAGTAGCCTACACCTCACATGCATCATATTGACTCATAAAATGACAAAAACAGTGTTTGAGCTCAGCCTCACAAAATTCTAAAATACAAAAAACTAGGCTAGCACACTGCAACAATATCCGACAAAATCCATATTTCTCTTGTAATAGCCATTGCATTGCCCAACAATTCACAGATTGCAGGTCAGCATTCTGTCAACACTACAGACTAATGTGTGTCAATTACACATCAAAGGTATATATATGCATGCAATGCTTCATGTTTTAGCTTTTTTCTCTTTTAATCAACAACAATTGCTACCTATTTAGCTGTTAATTCACAATCTTCGATGAATCTGGCAGCGGTAAAAGGCACAGAGCAATGGCCTGTGATGTTGATTCCTACTACTACACTAAATGTCCAGAACACTTTTTCTCGATTCTAATTCAATTCATGTTTGGTAGTTATTGGGGTATCAAAGCTAGGGATAAAGTGGAAGGACAGAAACAAAACATACCTGACGGTCCACCTCTGGCAGCAGCTGCAGTAGCTGCTGCTGCGAGTGTGTGGGGAAGGCTGAGAAGGTCCGCACATTGATGAGGGCTCTGATGTTGGTGTTGACCAGGATGGAGCCTGGTGTTTCAAAGTCTACATCCACTCCTCCCCGACTCCTCTTCATGGGCCCTGACACAGCAAAACCACACGTTTCATTTAGCCTCTCAGCCAGATGCTAAAGCTATCTGCAGGTCTATGCTGCTAACCATAAAAGACCACACGCACACAAAATCACACTGGGACATTTTTCTGACCAGTGTTTGGCATTTTAACAGGACATCTTGCCTTCAGATAGTGGCTTCATCTTCTCTCTATTCTTACTGCTGGTTGGGTTTATCAATTAGGATAATGTTGAGGTCTGACCAGTGAGGCCCATAGGCATTCTGAATTATTGCTTTGATTATTTGTGTGTTGTTAATCCAGGTGTTCTCAAGACAAAATCTGGTTCTTACCTGAGGGGACATGCTCTCCATTCACTTTAAGAGGGGTGAGGACAACACGAGGCATCATGACTGCTTTCTTCCTCTGCCTCCCTGACTGTAGCAACACAAATAGCAGGATGGACAGGTGGACATAGTAGACAATTTTACACTCAGTATGTTAAGCAGCACTGTTTTCCTGTCCCTCTACAGATCAAGTCCAAATGCATGGCATGACAGGGACACATGGATAACATGGTAAACTTGAACACATGTTGTAATTTCCACTGTAACATGGAGCAGCTTGTGGCTTCCTGCATGGTGCTGACCTGTCTTGAGCGGCTCAGTCTGGTCTGGGTGTGTTGAGCATGTTGGTTCTGCTGCGTGTCTGTGCGTCCTTGCTGTCCTGCTGCCCTGCTGAGGCGGGTCTGGGGCTGGGTGCTGAGAGTCTGCAGTTCTGTGGAGCAGGATGCGCTGGACGAGCTCTCATCCACCGAGGCTTCAGGTCAGAGAAAAACACATTTACAACTCCACTCTGTCACACCCATATAACATTATAGGCCGTTTGTGATGTGAATGCATTGAACTTGGCACTATCTGTCTGCACCAGTCTAACCCCTACAACCTAAGGAATGATGTAACTCAATTTTATAGAATAGAGGAGTTAATGAAAGGCCATTTTTGACTATGCATTTTCACAATGTTTTTGCATGTACAAAATTATACAGGTACTTATGCACATTTGTTCATTCATTAAGGCCACTTTTATGCACAGATATGTAGAAGCTGGAACAGATTTGAATTGCCAAGACGTTCAATAAAAGAATGACCCACACTGGCATTCAAATACTATAGACATACTGAAATGTTGGAAACATCAGGCTGAGCCTCCCCTTGAGTCAATTTACGGTCCAACCCTCAGCTATGATCATGAGCCCTGGGCACCAACAGAAAGAGTGAGACGGTGTAAAGACTACCTCCCCAAAATTAATACTTAAAAAAATCAATACACTTTTAGGAAATATGCCCTCATCTTCTAACTTAACTGATGATGAGACGAGGTACTTCAGGATCTGGGTGGCTTACCACCCTTACAATTTTCTTGGGGAAAACATGAAATGGTTGGAATGAGTTTTCTTCCCGGGGTCTGTGGGCTCAGACATCCAGAGGAATGGAGCAGCAGGTGTCATAGGATGCCAGTCGGAGGATGAGGAAGCCCTCTGTTCATAATCCATGCCGCCCCATCAAGATCTAGGACACTGTAGGATTCAAGTCCTTTCTCTTATTACTCTTGCCAGAACTAGAGTAGTTCTATCCATAGACTGTACATAAGAAGTGGACGTAGCTGCTGTGGTGTCACCCACTGGATTGTGGACTGCGGTTTAGAAGCCTTATATGGGACATTTAGGCCATCGCCATCTGTGATTTTGGCCGTCGCCATATTTGGACTGTGGAGGAGGGTCATTGCAGTAAAGACGCCGTATATGTCTCTGGTAGAGACCTGTCAATCGCTGTGTAGCCCCGCCCTAAAGCATCCCCTGCTTTATGGTCTGTTTGACTCTAAATGGACCATAATGTACGAAATGAACATCATGCTGTATTGAAGAAGACTTGAAACTAGAGATTGAGACCATGAACTCATTTTTACAATGTTTACTGAGGTAATAAATCAAGAGAGAAGTAGAGTCATTTTCTCATAGACTTCTATACAACCAGAGGAGTTGCCCCCTGGTGGACAGTAGAGAGAATGCAGGTTTAAGACATGAAGCGTTGGCTTCACTTTTCAGAACCGGATGTTTTATCCCAAGGACAGCAGGATCAACAGCACTTGCCTCTCCCACATTAACACCACTGAAGTACCCTTGAGCAAGGTGATCCAGGCTGCACGATTAAAGTCTTAAAGAGGGAAAGGAGGCAACTACAGCAGGAGACAATCATTGTGGTATTTGACATCATTTCATGCTGTACATTTGTCCCTGTACAAAAAACATGAAATCATTAAATATACAGAACGTGACTCTATGGTCGATAATCAGTTTGAGGAGAACATAATAATGGAGGTATGCTCATTCACTGCCAGCTCAAGCACTGCACTGGTGTTGGTATTCAATAGAACTCTGTCCTCGTACTCTGGTACCAGAACACGATCTGAACTATTCAACCTTTGGAAAGGTGAATGCCTTTAATATACATTCTCCCCATATGGGTCTCTGCCGGTAAACACGTGAGGCCACATGTAGGTCACCAATGACATGAAATACCAGTAGGGTTTCTCCATGGGTCTGGGAAACAAATCCAATGGAGTTGTTTTCCTAATAGTCATAATCTTGTGTCTGTTGAGAGAAACCCACGTACCAACGCACAACACGGAATTAACAAACACAAGACGACAACAGTGCGTAGAAACACAGCCAGGTCAGTGATGAGCATGGTAGGCTACTTCTTATACCGCACCTCCGCTTGGTAATGGGAAAAAAGAGTTGAGTGTTTCTTGGGGCGACTACCCCACCGTAATGGAAAACCCCCATTAGAGAGGCATCTTGTGTGTGGTGTAGTATTACCGTCATTGTCTCCACTGGCAGCAGCGGTGGTCTCAGTGGAGTCGCAGCTTTCTTGCTCAGTGGCCTCGGCAGGGCCGACAGAAGCCACCACCGTGCCTGCTGCAGGTGTGCTGCTGCTGGAAGCTGGGGCGGCGGTGCTGCTGGCCGGCTCGGCTGGAGTCTCAGACTCTGACGTAGTCTTTGTCCACTGGAGGGCGTTCTTCTACAGTGTGAAGAAAAACAATGTTCTCTAAATGTGTGATGCGCATCAGACGGTTTTCTCCTATCAATTGATTTTTGTGGTTCTGCATCAAGTATACAAAACAATATGCGATTAAACAGATTGGGATTACCCTGTGGTGTATTTATCCCTACAAGCAATTACAGCCACCCATCAATACTGGCTTCCTTTGGTGTCCCTGTGAACAAACTCCTTAGCAATAGATTACCCGACTAGCCCTACACAAAACAACTGAGCCAACTCTTTGTCTGCACAGGAGTATCATGAACTAGAGCATCTCATCAATAAGTTGGTCAGCAGTTGGACTTCACAAGAAAAAGATATTCACTGTGGAACTTGTGTACTATATTGAGTAACTGTCACATATTTTTTTCAAATGCAACTTTTTGGATCAATATATATGACTGCCACCCATTATGATGGTAATGTAAAGTGAGAAAGAAGAGGATGGTGTTTGTGTACCTTGAGAGTGAACAGGCTCATCCGTCCAGGCAGCTTGAAGAAGATGCTATTCTTGACTCGGTCTCCCCTCACCTGGGAGTGGAGCATGGTGACCAGGCATGCCAAGGGTGCTGTACCACTGCGCGCACACACAGTTACAATTCATGTGACTGGACACAATGGACATAAAGCCACATTCAGATCAGAAGACGTGATAGTTCTACCTGGTGCTCATGTCTGCATTACAATAAAGCTTGCAATAACAGTCCTCCTCTGTGAAATTACTGAAAGCTAATGTTGGGCGATATGACCATACACTGCACACGGTGGAAGATATTAACATCTCAACTGTCAGAGATTTTGCCACAAAGTTTCTATTGTGGTATCCATCTTTCAAATAATTATGGTTGTATTAGTCATTTTTGGCCAAATCCTTAAAACGGACTGTTTGATGGCAATATTGGATTTTTGCATCAATGTGATTTTGTTTTTGCTATACAGTGTATTGCAGAGCACTCTCTGCTTCTTTTATCAATCAACAGTCTCTAAACTTTACTATATATGACATGCAACAACACTAAACATTAACATACAAGCTTGTATGTTACTGTAAATACTCAAATCTTCCATAATAATATACAATAATGTCAAACTACTAATAACACCAGTGGAGGAACGTAGAGCCAGGCTCCTTCTTAGAATATCCTTTTAAAATGACATGTCCTTGCCTGAATGTTTTTTCTCTTTGACATTTAAGCACAGTCCAATTGGAATTCAATTCTGTGAATGGATGAAAAATGGACTGTACTCGTATAGCGCTTTTCTAGTAGTGGTGCAACGGATCATGAAACTCACGGTTCAGATCTTATCACGGATCACAAATCGGATCAGCACAAAAGAAAAAAAAGGAGCAAATATAAGTTTCAGAGATCACTGATCATGTGTCTCTTTGCCGCTGATACGAACTGATCATTGATGATCCATATTAACAGATACAGATCCCTTTGTTGTTTGATTATAGCAGCTGGTCTACAAGGATCCAGACTATTTCTTTCTTTATGCCACCGTCCCAAAAATACTTTCAACCACTCTGAAGTCTGTAAACCTTCAACTATTCTAAATGTTATCCTTTTAGGCATCTATACGTTTTTTTTCTTCATAGAAACACAATTAAAATTATATGGAAATAACAGCTGCTGTTGCAGGTCCACTCACTTTGCAGAACAAGTCTAGCAGTTCTGTGTCTGGGATCATTTTATATAATTTAATAACCAAAATATTAATGAGTAAGTGGGGAGATGATGAGAGTATTTACCCTGTGGTGTTATCAGTGTAACATTTGGCATTTTTTATACTCCAATTTGACCTATTGATTTGATTATAGATGTCACCAGCTGTAGCTAACCAATGTTACAGTCACCACCTGAAAAACCACAAAATTGAACTTGAAATAGTACTTTGACTGCGGTGTGCTTCTTTTTGTCTTGAACAGAAAAAATGCCTCTCTGTATCGTTTTGCTATTTGAAAACACAGAAAGTGTTTTTGCAATTAAATGGGACAAACAGAACCATTGCTATGGTAAATGTTGATTGCATCACTTTTCTGTCTGATACCAGACCTGATTATTTTGTTGGGAAAGTTACAATTAATTTGCATATTGTGTCAAATGAAAATAGGCCGAGCACATGAGGAACTGTGTGCCCTAAAATGACTGACAGAGTGCCCCTACCCCCGAATAATGAGAGAAACTTTAAATCAGGACCCATGGCAAACATTGTACCCATCTATTCTACCTAGTAAAACTGCATTTGGGTGCATTTGACTGGAGTCCCCCAATACATTGGTATTTCAAATTATTAAAAAATGTAAGCATAAATTAAAACAGATATAAACAAATTATGATATAAAGTCATTAGGAACTTTGGATCGACAAAGTCATGAAAATTTGGAATGATAGAATAAAGCACCAGTGAGATATGTTTTAATTGTGTATTGTATTATTTACATTGCCAGGCCGTGCATGCTTTTGCTCCATGTTAGCGCATGGAGTGCATATGAGCGTGCTTCACTGGTTAGATTAGGCTGCCGCTCTGCTCCGATACAGCCTAGGTGGTTACAGCTGATAACGCCGTCCAGACCGACAGCGCCGCTGCTGAAGCGTAGCACCTTCTCTCAGGTTAACACTGTTTACTCTGTCAGCACTTTCACCATAGTTAGAGCTGTTAGCATCATTAGCTGTGAGACGCCTGCCATGTTGAGAGCCAACCATTTAAGGTGAAATGGTGACCGTGACATTTTCCAGAATTAGAGTATTGGGCCCATTGTGTTTGCCTTAACCATGAAAGCACACTGTGCCAGGAGCAAGTGCTTGGTTACAGAAAATAAGTTATTAATATAAGTAATGAAGATCTTGGATCCTCCAACCTACCTCCTGTTTAGGCCAGCAGCAGGACAGGTGGTCCATGAGGGAGGAACATAAAAAACATCAGTTACACACACACACACACACACACACACACACACACACACACACACAC
>NW_022280138.1:444809-468034 GCF_004355925.1 Anarrhichthys ocellatus
TCTTGCTTTGGAAAGCAAGAAATATGGTCTGTTTTTTTTTTCTTGATGTTGGGACCTTGTGCTCGGACCATTTATTTGCCTCAACCCAGCTGATGCAAACGCACATAATTCACATTCCATTTGTTGCACATTTCTAAAGTGGCTTAAAATTCACTTGATTGTGGTCAAATAATCGTGATCAGGCGATCGTGTCATAATTGAACAGGCCTTGTTAATAATCTAAAACTGATTTATTAAGCCTGGGCGATAAAACGATAGCGATATGTACTGCAATAGTTAATCAATAGTAATAAGTCAAATTGTTCAATAGTTTCACTTTCACTTGGAGCTGTAGTTTAGTTTAACCATATGCGTTTGTTCCACTAACGGGGCAGTACGTCCATGTAGGGTTACATGCTTTGTTTGACTAAAGTGTCAGAAACAAGAACATGAATGGGAGCCGCCCCCTGCTCTCCTCTGCTCATCATTTTCTGTTGTTGTTTTTGTCAAAGCAAAAAAAAAAACATCTCAAAACGCAATACAAGGCTCCAGACTAACTTTTTTGTGGACTTGTAGAGTCAAATGTGTGAATTATGTTTTGCTCTTTTTATAGTTCTTTAAAGTCAGCTCATACAGCATGCCTCTTACTATGCCAGTATTGACAATTTTTTTTGTTTTGCAGGTCTGTAACGATATCACGCTGCCTCTGTGATTCAGCTGCTGTGACTGTGGCATTCAGGGCTGCTGAATACTAAAATAGACTGTGGGCCAACACAAGAGCTCTTCTCGGGAAACACACAGACCCAGTCAGAGCTTCCACAACTCTTCATCACCGCAGCCCTTTTGGGGTTGCTATGGCAGCTGCTGTCACAGAAACCAAGTGCTGGACACAAGCTTGCCCCAGTGAGGCAGGACAGACCACTAGTCATTGCCACAAGAGACCATCAAACGGTCAACAAACAGCTCTTAGCATTAATTCTAGCACTCTAAGTTAACAAAACGACAAGAGGTCTGTAGGCTGATGGTCAGCTCTCTGGAGGATCCTCATGAGTCTTGCCTGTGTCTGCTCCGGCTCTTGGCCAGAGTCCCTGTGCAGCAGCAGAGCCAGTACTGTTCCTTCTGTTAGACCATGTTTCACCAGCAGGACCATCTGAAGAGCCAGCTGCAGGAAAGCCACCCAGCCAGCAGGCAGCTCTTCCACTGCCAGGAGTGTGGAAAGCAGTACAACACCCAGCTGGGTTATAGACGCCACCTGGTGGCAGCCCACAGCGCTGCATCAGGCCTTCCCTGTCCAGAGGGGTCGCCATCCCTGCTGGAGCACCTGGGCAGCCATATTGACAGGCTTCCACCATCAGAGGGCAACTCAAACGATACTGTGCCTGTGAGAGAGAGAAAGTACTCGTGTGAGCGATGCGACCGCCGATTTTACACCCGTAAGGATGTGCGACGTCACGCTGTGGTGCACACTGGGCGCCGTGATTTCTTGTGCCCGCGCTGTGCACAACGCTTTGGCCGCAGAGACCACCTGACTCGCCATTTGAAGAAGAGTCATGCCCAGGAGTCAGGGTTGATGCCACCCTGCACACCCAGCAGCACTCCTGTGGCTACACCGACCCCTGCCACCCAGTGCCCAGTGAAGGAGGAGCCTAACCCTGTGGCGTCTGATATCAGCTCCAAGGAGCCCATGGAGACTTTCTCCAGGGACATGTACAACTCCTACCCCATGGCCAATCCTGTCCCTGGAATGGGCCACCCTCATGGCCTCATGCAGGGCTCCTTGTCCTCGAGTATGGGTGTGGCTCGCCACATGCCCCCTCAATCTTCTCACCCCCACCACCATCACCTTCAGCCCCCGGTGGCTCCGCAGCAGCAGCCCTACGGCAACATGGCCAGGTACCAGCACGGATCTACCTCATACCCTCGCGCAGACGTGGACAGTTTCCTGCTGGACCTGCAGAGTGCACCCCCACCTCACCTGAGTGCAGTCAACTCCTCTACCTCTACTTCTGCCTCCCCTCAGAGGGAGGTGCTGGGTGAAGGCGTGGGTGCTGGCGGTGAACCCCACCTATTGTCCAGGAGCCCCGCTATCTCCTCAACCGAGCTGTCCTGCACCACTAACATGGACCTGGGGCCTCTGCTGGGCTTCCTTCCTTTTAGCCTGCCTCCCTACAGCCCTCACATGGGGATGGGGGGGTTAGTGATGAGCTATCCACCCACCACCACCACTTCCCCTCCATCATCTTCCTCTGGGCTGTCGTCCCAGGCACCAGGGCCTTTCACCTTCTTCCAACCTCCACAGGCTCATGTACCACAAGGCCCCGGAGCCCATAACCACAGCCAGCTACCTCAGGCATACAGCAGTCCTGCTATGAGCACTTCCAGCTCCCTACCTCACTACTACCAGGCCTTTCAGCAGTAAGCAGCTCTGTCCCTACAAATGTTGCCTTCACACGTGCTCATGCCTTTTTACGAAAAGGGTAAAACATGAGAACGGCATCTTTATTGTAAAACAAGTGTGTGACTTTAGCCTGTCAGTGCTAATTATGCTAATCTTAGTTTTTTTTTGTTGAACACAACAAATCACCTCATCAGTATTACCTCATTATTTAAAAGGAAGCTTGAACATTTGAGGAAAGGTGGTCTCACTTCAACCAAAGTAGAGAAGTACTTCTTTTTGTCAGACCTGTTACCAACAGTGGATGCACTTAACACACTCGTCACAGGTGCTGCACCGTACTGAGAGTTATCCAGTTTTAGGTTGTCATCGAAGATGCTACTGTTTTAAGGAAAGTCACCTTCCTTATGGACGCTGACTTGAGATGTTCTCATTTTAGAATATTGGATCATGAGCAGCCTTACAGAGTTGAAGAGAAAAGTTGATGTAAGATGTTTCGTGTAGTGAGTATGTGCAAAAAACAATAGAGAATGCAAATGGCACTGTCCGTATTTCATATCTGACTCACTAAAATATGCAGTAAAGAGCTTACCATCCAGCATCACACCCACTGATGTGTCCAAGTATATCAGCAGACGGGAAATGACCGTTGATGAAATAACCAAATGTTATCATCAACCATTGTTTCAAGTAATGGAAATCTAACCTTTGTCTGTCAGAATGTGGCCTATTTTGAAGTGTCCGTAAGTGCAGCTAATAGCAGTTACAGTAAACAATAACTGTAAAGCTTGACTGCACTTACTATTATTAGAAAAACTAGTAAATCGAAAGTGTAACACAATGTTACTGAAAGTGAACTGCAACAGCGTTTGAGTGTGGGTAAACCTTTTAACAAAAAACGATTCCAATGTTGTGTTGAGTGAACAGTTAACATAGTAGTTACTGTTCAGACGGAGAAGTGTGGCTTAGAACCTGTTCTTTATAATGTTATTACTGTATCTAATATACTGCAGTTTTTGTGACACTTCATGGATCACCTGCTAACTACAAGTGGCAACCAATGGGGCTGCTCGATATATTTCAGCATCGACATTGCCATGTTTGCAACACGTCATGCTACAACTTTTTTGCTGCTTGATACAAAAGGAAACGTCCCACAGTTCTCATTTTTCATGACTAATCCAGTGTTTCCCATTAATTAGTAGGCCCGCCACAGTTTCATAATCAACTGCATATATTTTTACACTTCTGTACTAGGGATTGTTACGATTTTGATTCTAAATCAAATATCTATCAAAATGAGCTTTCAATTTCGACTTTTCAAAGTGAAAAGCAGGATTGGCGATTGGCCCAGTATTTTTTTTTACCTCCATCCCCGCCTACTTGGCGCGTCCAAAGAAACAACAACCAGTAAGACACTTGATAGATGGCACAGAGTAGCCCACCAGTTGCCTGCCCTGCAGCTACACTTTTTGAGACACCAAGGCTACTCATCGAGTCACAGATGACAGAGAAGCAACAGAAGTGTAAAATCCTGCTTCCCTGAAGTCACGTGTTGCATTTTTGCCAACATGTAAAGAATAAATGTGTTTGTGGGTTGTAGAGGATTTATGGACTGCAGCAACGAGTCTGGCTGCCCCAACTCCCCTGTCAAAAAAGTCAAATCAAACCGTGGACTTGGAGAATTGCCTTGCACCCCTATTCTTGCAAATTTGGGTCCGCTTTTGCCTGGGGGAGTTAACTCAGTGGGTCAGAGATGGCCGTTGGGTGTGCGAGGATCCTCCACGGCGGTGTTGAATGGCCCCGGGTGGAGGCGACTGGCGGCTCCAGTTGTGAGCTATTTAGCACCGTGGACTTGGTGCTGGCTGGGCCCTCCTCAGCATGAGGGGTCTATGGTGATGTCGGCATCACACCTGACCGGTCTTGAAACATGAAGCCCGCCTCGTTAACAATACATTACAGGTGTGACTTTTGTGCTGTCATCACCATTCATATCTCAACATCGTGTTTTGTAATTAAATTGTTTAGGCTACTAGAGCACAAAATTGTTTACAAGAGCACAACATTGTTTATCTAGCCTCTTAAAATGCACCAAACTGATGCATTCATCTTTAAAATGTATAAAATTGAGAGTGAATATTCCCGTGTATTTACATATCGCAGTATATATCGCTGAAAAATGAAAATATTCCTTCAGACTTTTGCTTTCAGTCACAACTCGTCTCTCTCCTCCGGCGATGCTGTAGCATCCTCGGTGTGTTTCGGCCCCAGAGAGCAGTGCAGCAACTGTTTGTCCTCCAATCCATTCAATCCGCCGTGTTAAAAGGTCAAACCGTGAACTCTGAAATGTACATTTGCTGACACTGCAAACCAGGTCACTGATCTTAGAATGGCTGCCTGTCCCACAAAATGCATAAAAACACTCGTTTGAGACTGTGGGGAAAAGAAAATATAAAATGTTTGTCACGTTCTAGTTCACCTGTTTGCTCACATAGTAAGAAACAAAAGCGCTTTGCAATATGCTGATCGAGCTGTTTTTGAGAAGAGGTCATCCAGCCCTTTTTCACATATTTTCCATAATGGAAGGTGGCAACCCTAGCTACACAATGTGACTTGAGAACAGCATTGTGATGAGGCAAAAAGAAGTCTCAAAGCTCTCGCTGTTTCCGGTTTTGTTCTTTACAAACTGGACCACTGGGTCTGAGCAGGTTGTAACTGTGACGTGCTTGCTGTGAATTTCTGACTTTATTCCTAAATAGAATGCAGCATAGATTCCACAAGGGCCTTCAAGAGCACTTGTTCCTATTTCCTAGCTTTTACTATGTATTGACACTAATTTCTCCACAAGGTTGTGGATCTCAAGAGTATCTGATATAATTAGGACTAAAAGGTGACACCCCCCCCCCCCATCCCATCCCATCCCAGCCCAGCCGCCTCCTCAGGAAAGCCAGACAAGGGAAGCAGTTGAGGGAGTGTTGGTCTGTTGAGATCAAGGTTCCTTTACTGGAGTCACAGTGCAGCATGGCAAGAATAATTCATCTAAACCAGCAGCCTTCCGACAATGGATGATCAGCTCAAGAAATTGGTCAAGTGTAGTGGAGATGGAGAAGTTCTCCAGCTGGAAGTTGTGAGTGATGGATGTGATATTGGAAAGAAGATCTTTGAGAGAGAGATTCAGATGATTCTCATTTCTGCCTTAACTCCAAGAACTGTATGTTGAAGGACTTCTTTCATTTTAACCATCCAAGTGTTGCACCAATGTCTTAAAATACTACTGTTGTGCCTCTCTAAGAGTGTCTAATGTCCTGACTGGGTTTAAGCACTTAATAACATTTCTAAAAAAAAAGATGAATTTGATCTGTACCTCAAACACACAGAACTGTGGGTTTTTGTTTTCATTTGTATTTGCTTCTAGTTATTGTGGCTCTTACCTGTGCCATTCGATTCAAACTATAAAGGTAGATTTTATGAATCTAAACTCTTTATCTAGTGACAGACATTGACACTATGATTTGGTCAAATTTTCTACCTCTACCATGTCATATATCCTTTTGCAAAAATCCTTAGTAATAGTTTTAACCTGTAACAGTTAGGCAGATTTGACTACTGCTGAAGATGGCTGTATGCTCCAAGTTCAGCTTTGAAGGACATGGTACACAAGTCCTAGTGGTGTATTCCAGAGTCAAACATTGTTCTCTATACTTGCCTTTAATGATGTTTCTACTTACTTACTACCTCAGAGAAGAGACAGGTGACTGTCCATCTAACTGCAGAGAAAATGTCTGTGTAGAGTTTTATTTTTGTCAGAACAAGCACATGTACTTTGTAGCTCCATAGTTTTTTACTGAGGTTAGCTCACAGCAGAATTATGTCTAGTGCAACAAGTACCACATTGCCTGGCAGGTCACACTGCATCAGTCCTGTTTTCAGTGTCTCTGCCTCTTCAGTCTGGAATGTTTACTCTGTTTATGAATCTGGGTCTCAGTCTAAAGGAATTCCACAGTTGCATGTTGGAATGTACAGACAACACTTTGGCACTGTGTTTGTTCACTCGGAGCTTGAGGGATGGGTCATCGTTTCATTAAGTCATTAAGTTGCAAAAGAAAATGGTTTGACTGTCCTGCCTGTAAAATGCTGTTTTACCGCTGCGGCCTGGTAGTAACGTTATGTGTGTGCCACGTTAGGCTCTTTGTCGAACATGACATGCACACACACACACAATGCCGACTATGTTGTGTGTGTGTGTGTGTGCATGTGCATGGCAACGCACCCAGCAGTTTGAACTGGGAGATGTGTGAATAAAACTCACCGACATTCACCGTCTTCTTTCAGGTTATGCAGATTTCTCATGAACAGTCCCATGTGGCCTTGTAAATGGAATTCGTCAGTGTTGCCTGCCATCAGACTTACTCTCCTCATGCCCGCGTCTCACTGCCTCTCTGATCTCTAACAACTCTATTTGTTGTTGGCGCACACTTTTAGACAGTCTCACCTTAGAGGCGTTGATGGTGTTACATTCCGTTGTTCACATGAAAGTGACAGAAGTAGTTTAAAAAAGAGAGCTTGGGAGAGACAGCTGACCAATCACTGCATGAAGTGGCCGTGATTGTTGGATTGTATATTTTAGAACATAGCAAATATTGACGGACTCCCTCATTCCCTGCTTCAGCTCTGAAGTAGAATGGGGTGTTCAGATGCACTTAGAGGATCCAACAAGCATTTATTTTGAAGCATACCGAAGTCCTTGAAATGACCCAGGTTTACATTTCACTGAAAAGGACGTCTTGTGGCTTGAGCAAGTCAGTCCATTTACCATGGTTTAAATGAGCGTTTGACTCCAGAACCTTGAGTCATTAACATGTTACATTATGTGGTACATGTCTGCTGTCGCTGCATTGCTTAGGACATATTAAGATGTGGCAGCTTGTCTGCAAAACAACACTTGACACGTTGAAGCATTCCAGACTGAACGTAGAGAAGCGGTGGAGAGCTGAGGATGCCAGGATTCATTTCACTAAATGATCATCCAGTACTGTTGTGTTGCTTGCATTTAGGTCGGCTCTGAGAACCACTACAATGCAGGTTTCGACACCTTTAACTTAGATATATTTTGCGTTAGGTGTTTGTATTATCACTTAATAGATTTTAGAAGACAGTGAAAAGAAGTCCTTTTCTGATTGTCTGAACATAAAGTAATAGAAAATAAATTAATCTTTTGATTTCTACTGTGTCCCTGTGTTTTACTTCAAGTGTTGAAGGTGGTTTATAATATCCCTAACCCATAGAAGCAGTGAAAAATGAAGAGGAAACCTGTAAATCCAGACACATTCAACTTCCCATCAGCACATATTGTATATCCTCCTGATGTCGGCTTGGACCAGTTTGTGAATATCTTATTGATGTCTTTTCATGTCATGAAAATTGAGGGAAAAAATTGAAGACAAATCTTGAAATATGATCGATCTTGTTAAAGCCATAAATTCAATATAGTTTTAGTCTTATTCAGCTTGCGGGTGAAATTAGGCTTATTATGAGGAATATGTTGTGTTTCATGTTTTGTATTTTCGTTGATTTTTCAATTTGTTTTTATTGTGATTTATATCATCATCTTCCACTTATGATGACATCCCTTCTGGGAAAGCAGCTGGCCCAGACGGCTTCCACCCAGAAATATATAAGCATTCAAAGACATTTTTACTCCACTCTTAAGTAAAATGTACGAATATTCCTTCCTGAATCAAAAGATACCTGAACCAACACAGCCTTAATACCAAAGCCAGGTAAAAACCCAGAGGAACCTTCCTCATATAGACCAATTAGTTTGCACTGTGTGGAAAACTAAATATTGGCCAAGCTCTTAGCTAAAAGACTCGACCCCATCCTACCCACCATCATCGGGCCTGATCAAACAGGATTTGTGCAAGGTCGCCTCACTAATGTGAGGCGTCTATTGGGGGTCATCCAATATGCCAAAAACAAACCTCTATACCAGGGGTATTCAATTAAATTTCCAAAAGGTCCAGATTGAGAAAATCTCGTGCAAAGGTCCGGAACATTACAATAATTTCTAACTTGCACTATTTAGTGCCATATATATTGTATATATTCAAGAAGTCTAATAGTAATGTCAAATAAAGTACACATCAATTATATTTTAAAAATTATTATTCTCAGTTTTCAAATTTAACTGGATGGATTATAAACAACACATAAATAAATGTTCTTCTCATTTCAAGTAAAATAATGGCTGGATTAAAAA
Source organism: Anarrhichthys ocellatus (assembly GCF_004355925.1). Lineage (NCBI taxonomy): Eukaryota > Metazoa > Chordata > Actinopteri > Perciformes > Anarhichadidae > Anarrhichthys > Anarrhichthys ocellatus. Next base: position 453,443 of record NW_022280138.1, read on the forward strand.
ATAAATTACATAATAGAAAGCTTTTGAAAAATGTGCATCTTAAAATAAAGTAATTCATTTTAGGAAAATCAATTTCACTCAAAAAACACTCTGGGAAGACGATTGCTCCATGTAGAGAAAGAGGAAAGGGAGACTTAGACAAGGTCCTGAATATAAGGTTTGGAGATTTTATAACTCAACAACACCTACAGATAGACTGGAATGGTCTATTGAGTAAAAATGATTTTAAAAAGATGAACAATTTCAAATATGGTGGATTCATTAAATACAAAAATTTAATCGATATTGAAGGTGAGGAAGTAATAAAGATGTTAAAAAACAAAAACCTCTCAGAGAGCATCAGAGATGTCCAATGGCTCATGTCTGTCAACTCGCCGTAAGAGCCACTGTTTCATGGAGTTGTTATGTCACAACAAAGAAATGTCCCATGATTCATTGTAATGAGGATGAAACAACATCTACTCATGGACTGTTACAGAGCTCAAGAGGTCTGGTCCTTCAATGCCTCGGCCTAGTTTTCCATGTGAAATATAAATCTGTTTTGTTTGCTCTGTTTGATGAGAAGATGCCTGTGAAACAACGAGAACTTTTCCAACTCATTGTCAGCATTACATGTTTTAAACTGTGGAAAACTAATGTGTAATTGTAATAAGTCAGACTGTTATAGACAGCCACATGGTAATAAAACACAGTCACTGACCTCAGAAGGAGGACAACTCTGGATAAAAACCAGACCCTCCCATGGCATTTAATAAACTTTTCATCCAGGCACACATCACTTTCTTGCATCTGTATCTGTCTTTGTGTATTATGTGTCTGTCTATTTATAAATTGGGTATGTATTTATAGAACTGTAAACCTGTTATAAATTAAATAAAGTTTTTTCCGAAAAAAAGAAAAGGAGGAATTTTGGCACAATAGATGGTGCATTTTGTGTCTCATTACTAAACTTGTGAGTGTTTATGAAAGTAAACAAAAGAAAGTAAAGTTGACCGGAATGAGGAAGGGGTGGGGGCACCAATCTGAACAGCAAACTATTCATCTTGGGAAGCAACCAACTGGCAGAAAGAGAAGTGATGTTAATAAATGTATTCTAGAGTATGGAGGCAAAGAAAAAGGAAGACAATGCCTGTTTGACTTCTTGAGAGTCACTGGTCTAGTAAAAAGGATCAAGACCGAAGATGGCACAGTAATGGATTGTTCCAGAAGGGATCAGCAATGCTACATCGGCTTGAGGGATGCCGGCTGTCGTAAAACAGCAAAGAGGCGTTGCCAGAATGGGCTGTTTCCAGTCAACCGATTACCTTGACGTCATTCTCATTCTCATTAATTTGTCTATTTAGTTGTCTGACTGCACTCATTTTGGGTTGCATTTTGTCTTTGGTTAATTGATGCAGATATTTTTATGATGGGTTTTACAGTTTCACACGGATTTCTGGCAAGGTTATGATTTGTGCTGTTCAACATTTATTGAATTGGGCGGATTTTAAGTTGTGATTGGGGGGGGGCAAACTGGCAATCGGATCTGGCAACATTGGTGAGCAGTCTGCCTAGAGCGCAACATCTCAAGGAAACGTGCTGGAACGACGTGCAGGTTGGGAAACAACGAGTTTGGAATAGATTTACTTTCGTCTCCGTCGTCATTTGCGCTGTTAGAACACCGTCAGTGCTGCAGAACAGCTTGTTATCAAGCCTGCGCTTGCTAAAAACAAATAGCGACGCCCCCTTAACCTAGCATAGGTAGCAGAAGCTAATAGCTTAAGTCGCGCAGTAACGTTATCAGCTAGTTAGCTTTTAGAGATTCAAAAAGCCGAGGGGCCAGGATGCAAGAGGATTATTTGTGAGGAACGACCCCATCTACGGTAAGTCACAACCCAAACAGCTGCCTGTCTGTTTGGCGGGTTTCTGAAGTAATGTCACACTAGCTAACGTTAGCTGCTGTTCGAAATGGACTTCAGTGGCAGGCTAAGTTAGTTAGCTTGTAATTCAACAAGGACCCGTTCCCACTTCAATGCGTTGCCATGCCTGTCAGGGGCAGTAACGTTGCTACCTGATAACGTTAACACAAAAACAAGGACTGGCGGTTATTTGACTGGTATATGATATGTCAGCTAACTACATTAGATATGGGACGTTAGACAACTAGATGACATGGACCTTAATAAAGGCTAGCTTGCTATTTACTGCTTGCGTCAACTTAATCGATTTCAGCTGAATGTGTCAGTCTCGCTGTTCCAATTGGGTTTGTGCTGGTGTTCCATTTAGTACGTTCACGTTAGCCGGTTTTAAACGAGTGAAAGAAGACACCCAGACCATGACTGCAGAGTTACCTTCACACTGTGTGAAAGGACACAGCTGAACAATGGCCTGCTCGGCCTCACCACACAGGTGGACACACGCACACGTTCTAGAAGCGTTACAATCACGTTCAGTCTAATGGAAGGGCTGTACAGGTAACGGGTAGTTAATAACGTTACTGCGTTAGAGAAGATTCGTCAAGAAGGTTCTGTTTTTACTGGTCATTTGTGAGGCCGCAGTTGGTGTTTGACTGCACTGTAAGTTATCCTGTTGTGTACATTCAGTAAGTCCAGTATGCGTGTCAATGCGTTCATTACTACAGAATGAGCAGTTAATGCAGATTCCAGAGGAGGAAGCTAACGTAAACAAAAAACATTTAATTTTTTAATCGTTACCCAAAACAATTTATTTAATTATAGAAGGTAAAGATGGCAGTATTTTTACATTTTTTTTATTTCAACGTGAAGCTCCCCCGAAGAGACTAAAAACAACCCTGAATTTGCCCTTGGTATACATAGAGAGAGAGAATGGGCCAGCATGAAGAAGACATTGAAACTGAAATGAACTTACTGGCTAAGCCATTAAAACACAGATTAATTCCTCGGCTACACCCAGCCAGTGTTCTGAAAGGTGGAGATGGACTGGCTAGCCCAGGGGTCTCAAACTCATCTTCACTCTGGGCCACATCAGCATCACGGTTTCCCTCAAAGGGCCGGTTGTAAATGTAAGACAGTGTAAATGTATCTACTAACATATTGGTAAATAACTGTCAAGTGTAAAAATATTGTACATGCAGTTATATAGATGTAAAAATATATTTCAGCACATTTCTGTTATTACAACTTAAATCCTTTTAATTTAGGGTTAATAAACTCACATTACTCTATCAAAGATCAAACTATTAAAGAAAATATCAAACAAGTTATTACAATAACTTTGTTCAATGCGTAAAATCCTTTCAAGGGTGCGTTTGCACAATTCCATGTGAAGTATTTCATGTGTTTTAAAGCCACGTTTAAAGTAGTCTTCAATGTACCCACAATACATTTCCATGTCAAGTGTACAGTAACCAGCCAAAGAGCTGCTTCTATGACTGTTGTGTTGAAGTATCTCATTTTGACTTTCTATCATCATTTCGACTGGGAATTTTTTATTATCAAGTCTATCTTTTAAATGTATATATATTTTTTTGCTGGCGGATTTGTGGCCCACATAAAATGACGTGGCGAGCTGGATTCGGCCCGCGGGCCTTGAGTTTGACACCCCTGGGTTAGCCCCAATGCTGATGTGTAATGTTGTTGGTCTTCTTGAGATTGAGTGATCAGGACTTAAGAGCAATGTACATGAAGGGACTGGGCTGTAGTTTGGCAACAGTCAGCGGTTGTCAGTCCAGTCTACAGTGAGTAGTTGAAGGTATTTAACATAGATGGCAGGGGCGACTGTGGCTAAGTGGAGAGCAGGGTTGCCCTGCTCGGTTTGATCCCTGGCTCTGCTAGTCGCATGTCGGTGTGTCCTTGAGCACTTAACCCCCAAAAATTGCTCCCGTAGCTATGCCTGCTGTGTATGAATGTGATAGAATCTGAATTGTAAAATATATAAAAGCGTCTGCTAAATGACTGTAATGTAATAGATATCACATTTGCCCTGCTGTCAATCTTTGTCTAATTGTCTTTCACTATAAGAGGATTTCAGATTTCAGTCACACTTGCCAGACATGCTTATAAGGGTGTTTTGATGTTTTATCCCATGTGTAGTGCCATGTCTTTGGTTTTCCCACGAGCCAACACCAACGCAGTCCACGGCAAAAAGGATAAGAGACTGATGGCGGAAGTGAATGCATCACCGCTCAAGCATTTTGTCACAGCAAAGAAGAAGATCAACGGGATCTTTGAACAGTTGGGGGCATACATCAAGGAGAGTGCTTCCTTTCTAGATGGTACCCTCCTTACTGCATTTGCTCTCTAACAATTTTCACACATAACGCACTATTGCCATATGCATTATGATAATCTGAATACAATCTGACATGTTCGTCTCGTATCTGAATAAGAACCCGGGTAAAAGTCAATCAATGATTTATTATTAATGACCGTACGACCGAGGTTGGTGGAATTTCCTTTCAGTACAACATAGTGGGTTAGCTCAATACAGCAGTGTCGGTTAAATCAAACACAGACGTCAACATCAATACATTGAAAGAGCCAATGTTAAGGTGTTGAGGAGGTCTAACTTCTCACATCAAATCAGTCTAAAAAAAATCTTTTTTTCTCTTTGTGGTACGACTGGAGCAAAAGACATAAAAAACCCTAGTACAACCATAGTGATAATCAGACCAGCACACGGTGTCTGTACTTTTAATGTTCATGTATTTAAACTGTAGAATAGATGGATATAAATAATAGGTTTTTATTGACGTTACTAGCTCAGCCTTGCTCTCAGTCAAACACAGGAAGCAGAAGAGCAAAAGAGCTCTTCTGCTTCCTGTGCAGAAGATACTAGACAGTATCTCAGTAACATCAGATGAAAATCTTGTTTTAACTCACCTTGTTGCATTCATGTCGAACTTTACTCAGGGGTGTGTCATAACACCATGACATCACTGTTGCGGGGCTCGAAATACCATGTGCATATGCTCGGTAGTACATGTAAAATTATGCTTTCAAGGTGAGAATCGAGCAATTGACACTTTTCACACACTCGCGCCACACATCCATTTCCTCAAGATTTTCCTCAACAAGTTCATAACGTTGTGTATTTACACTATTGTCCTCTATTTAGAGGACACTGACAGACCAAGGATAGACAAGACCGCAACAGCAGCACCTTAAAACTATGCGGTCAGGCCAGCCGCCGCTTGAATTTTGATGCGCGTCTATTCTTGGAATAATTACAGCAATCATTTATTACACGTATGTTGAATATGGGATGTTATTAAAGCAGTCCTAAAATGATGGAATTGGTTTCCATAATAGGTTTATTGTTACCTTGAAACTCAATGGGTTTCTGCTCAAACTGTTCCAATGGCCATATACAATTTGACGTAGTTATACTTTACATTACTGTACAGGGAAATTTAGCTCGTTATTCTATAACACTTTGAAAATGTCCTAATTTTTAAACTCATAAATAAACTGGATAAATGTTTTCCTTTTAGATAGTTACAAAAATGATGAGCTGGATCCAGTCACCACAGAGGAGCAGGTCCAGGAGGTCCGGGGTTACCTCGCCAAGGTGGCAGGGATTGGAGAAGTGCTGGCGCGCAGGCATATGAAGGTGGTCTTCTTTGGGAGGTTTGTAAATCTGCTTGTTAGCCTCTCTGTCACATTTTAGAACTTCCTTTATCTATATTGAATAAAAATGACTTGGTTTTATTGCAGCTACTTTTTGTTTTACAATTTTTAATTCAATAAAGGTCACATATTATGCAAAATGCATGTGTGCCTGCATTTTCTACAGACCCTCAAAGTGTCAAAAAAGACAATCTTTCCACTTTTTCTCCTGCTGCTTCCATCAGAAAACCTGTGTAAAAATAAGCAGATCAGGGTCCAGGTGGATCAGTAAAACCACCTCCATCTAGGTGACCCTGCCTACAGACAGTAGAGAAGAATTAAGTGTTTTTGGAAACATGACATTTACAGTATGTCTTTACATCTACTAGAACATCTTTATGTTCTAGTAGAAACCACAAGTACATTTATGAACCTGAAAATAAGCATACAATGTGACATTTAAACAGATTTTTAATCCAATTCTGTGTAGCTGTAGAAAATCTCTAAATATTAAATTTGACCTGAAACTAGAGTATTAAAAAGCAACTTAAAGTAAAACTGTGGAAAGGGTGCAGGTATTGCTGACAGGTATGCTGTTTGTTCTGTAGGACCAGCAATGGGAAGAGCTCAGTTATCAATGCCATGCTGTGTGACAAGGTGCTGCCTTCTGGAATAGGACACACTACCAACTGCTTCTTGAGGGTGGAGGGCACAGATGGCAATGAGGCCTTCCTCCTCACTGAAGGCTCTGAGGAGAGGAAGAGCATTAAGGTTAGCAGAGCTGGATCCGAACCGATCACGGATTGATCCGTGATCGGTTGGGATCACCCCTCCCGGTTCGGCACATTTGTGAACACACTTGTTTTTTTTGTTTACTGTTTAATCATCATAGTGTGTGAATCCTGATTTTCTAAGTCACAAGACGCCTCTTAATCTCCACACATGGTCCGCTAAAGGCATCACTCATCTGAAACACATCTTCAATAACAACACCATGGTTTCATTCCCTCACTTGGTTCAGAAGTACGGCATCAGGAGCAATCAATTTTTGGAATATCTGAAACTCAAATCATCCGTTCAATCCAAACTTAACACTAAGGCCACTAACCTAGAACTACCCAGTTTTACTGCCTTGTGCCACACAGCCACACTGAATCATCCGATTTATCCAAAAGTTTGGCGCGCCTCTCCTCACACAGCGTTGCCAACAGCGGCGTGAAAAATACATCAAAACGTGCGGCCTGATCGGGAATAGTGTGCCATCTGTTTTTTGGAGAGATTCACCAAGCGGTTTTCCCGAAAATCCCCAAAAACTGAGCAATAGGTCCCCATTCACTTGAATGGGGTTCCGGCGTGAAGAGCGCAAAAAAAACCACTTAACTTTGGGCCCATATTGACTAGCCGTACTTTAACGTAGAAACATGATTCAAAGTTTAAAACATAGACAAAACGCTGCACTTTATTGAGCCAAATGGACATTTTGACAGCTAACAAGAAGTCACAGATTAAGTTTCAGGAAACGTTTGGGTCTGTTTCAGATTTTATAATGGGTGTGTATTGCACAGTTCGTTAAGAGCTAGAGTGAGAGCATAACTGTCAGAGTGGAGCGGAGCAGGAAAATATTCTGTGATTTTTTTTCCAAACAAATTGCTCCAGCTCCCACAATGTTTACTCTTTATACACCATTTTTGTCCAAAAAGCTTGGAAATGTTATGCTGTCGCACACAGATGTCTGTGGAATCCAACGGACTTACACATTTGGCTCAAAGAGCCACAGAGCGACATGAACTCCAACCAACTGCTCCATTAGACTCCATGTTAAATCTGACCACTCATTTCTCAAAGAAAGCAGACGGTACCAGTTTTGCATATTGCGCTCGAGCTCACATTTTTAAGACCACAAACATAAAAAACACATCTCCGCGTTTGCCAGAGTCTTATCTCTCTCACGGTATCCATATTTTATTGATTAGTCTCATGGTTTTGGTATGAAGGGCATATGTTTGACAGGTAGTTTTGTTGAAAATCACTGCTCACTCTAATCTCTTAATTAGCCTCTAACACACAGGTGCTCCAATCACCAACATGCACCCAAGCACACAGGTGTTTATATGAGCTCATTAGTGATGTTGATAAACACACAGAGGCACTGAGACACACACGCACCTCTCTCTCTTTCTCTCTCTTTTTTTTTATAATATATATATACATACAGTCATTCAGGTCTTAGATATTTTTAGAGGACTTTCTCCTCTCACCCACCCAGTCCCACCCTTTCAAAATAAAAGCCCCGCAAATACAAGATTCAATCCAAGAGTATGAATCTAAAATGCAGAAAAGAGAGTAGCGCTATCTCAATTGAACCTGAATGACACTACCGGTAACATTGGCGTGTGTATATATTGCGATTTCTTCGGGCAGTAGAAGCCACACTGTCAAAATTTCTTTAGGAATTTTCTAGTTATTATTAAGCCCGATGGATAATATACAGTGTGCTTTGGCACAGGCAGTTTTACTGCCTTGTGCCACAAAGCCACACTGAATTAATATCCCCTCTTCAAAAAAGTTAATCTCAAAAATATGTAGAGTAATATCACAGTCTGACAAAACATCATCCATACCATCAAGAAAATGGGAATCAGACCTGTCCATCACTCCTGATGCGGATTTCTGGAACCAAATCTGCAATAACATCTACTTCATGACTAAAAATGCCAATTTACAACGAATACAGTATAAAATACTTCACAGAATTCATTACACTGGGCAAAAAATGTTTAAAATGGGATTCACGTCAGATATCTGTCCACATTGCACTCAAAACAGCCCGGATAGCTTTGTTCACGCCACCTGGCACTGCACACCAGTTAATCACTTTTGGAAAGAAATAAGTGAGTCACTGTCTGTCTTCCTGGGCTGCCTCGTCCTATTATGCCCTTCACTGTGCCTACTAGGAGACATCTCAACAATACATCTGAGGAAAACAAATCGCAAATTACTCCTCGTGGCCCTAACTATCGCCAAGAAAACTATCCTCATGAACTGGAAATCAAGGAATAACACACATATCACACACTGGAGAAACTTAATGATAGAGTATATTTCAATGGAAATCTAACCTCGTCCATCATATACAATACAACAGAACACCGCTCCACCTGGTCATCCCTCACTATGTTTCTGCAAATGTGACACCACCCATCCTATTAATATTAAAATTTGTATAGTATATATTTTTTATGTATTTATTACTATTATTGATTTTTGTTTTTTGTTTTGTTGTTGGCCCCTCGGCCAGTATGTCCGATTTACTTAAAATTCGACACATGTCCCAATCCGCTAGATCTACAAAAAAGCCTCTCAGACAAGCTCCTCCTATATGCTGGGTCCGATTGCTACCAAATTTGCTGTGGATAATTATTCGATCTCGATCATCAAGAATTATCAAAAGTGTTTTGATATCTCTTAGCGTTTAGAAGATATGGACCAGTAAACTTCTTAGGGGCGTGGCTTAATATCAATACACATAACTTCTCAACCGTTTGTCCTTAAATTACAATATTTGCAGCATATGTGCACATCACATGCTGTAACATACCCTGCGAATTGTTTTGCATTCAACTACTAGGGGGCGCTACAGCAAACCCGCAAAGTTGCGCAAAGCCTACTGTCTAAAGGAAATGTCTGATGTAACTCAGCTGGACTTCTTCCAAACGGTCCCAAACTTCACATGCTTGATAACACTCATGGCCTGAGGATGTCTACAAGCTAATTTTCCCTAATACTCACCGCGCCACCTGCTGGCGAAAGGAAATCTGCATTTTTTGACAAACACCATCCGATTTACATGACTTTTACACAATGTGGCTTACACTTGATATAGAGCTACATAATGTACGTGTTCTGTAGTGCTAGGCAGCGGATACAGGAAGCATCGGACTATTTGCAAAGCATCATTTCCAGCATCAGGCGGTCCACGCGGGATTAAAAACGTCTCACTCACGGACGCGCCGTCCGGCGGTCGCGGACGTTCTCGGACGCGCAGGCCGGAGTCCCGCCAGCACCCCCGACGCGCTGGAGGATGCAAGGGCCCGTTCATCGCTGCTCGCAGCTTTAATTAGGGCCCGAGCAACCGACAACGTCGGGCCAGCGAGGCCCTATTGAAGCTGTAAGGGGTATTATTAGGGCCCGAGCAACCGACAACTTCGGGCCAGCGAGGCCCTATTGAAACTGTAGTGGTGGTTATTTTTTTTCTGATTCTTATTTTTGTGGGAATGGAGTTTGTAGGGCTACTTGCCATGCATGGAAACTCACCAATTTTGCACACGTCTGAGGTCTGCTGGAGAAACTCTGCTGCCATAATTTGCATATTTGTGTACTGTTTATTTAGTAAATAAATGGCTCTCTAGCGCCCCCTGCAAGTCGGACTGGTGACGCCATGACATCATGAATATTGTGCGTTTTCATTGAACGCTGTCGCCGTGGCGACACATCGTTCGCCATGACAAAGGAAGCTGATGGTTTAGTGGGTTGGGATGCTCAAAAACTCATGGAACTTTGTTCATGTGTCATAGGTCATAGGCGGGCATGGTGTATATGGGTTTTGGGCTTGGCCGTTTTAAATTGCCTCTATAGCGCCCCCTACAATATTTCAAAAGGGCAGCCCCAGCGCTACGTTTGAGCTACATGTATGAAACCTGATAGGCACATGTATCCTACGGAGACTTAAATATAAGTCTCTTGGGACCATGCTCTAAACCCTACTGGAAGTCGGCCAGTTTCATTTATGTGTCATTTTTCCATCGATTTTGGCCTATTTCTAGTCGCTATACTTTAACGAACTCCTCCTAGGGACTTCATCAGATCCACTTTAAATTTTGTCAGTACCATGTCAAGACAGTTGTGATTAAAATTTATCAAAAGCTTTACGTTTGGCGGAATCGTTTAGCCGTAGCGGGCGGCTACTTTATGTGATTCCCCATGAAAAAAGCTGATATAACTCAGCTGGACTTGTTCCAAACAGTCTCAAACTTAACATGCTTGATAACACATGGCCTGAGGATGTCTACAAGCTAATTTCCACTAATACTCACAGCGCCACCTGCTGGCCAAAGGAAAACTGAGTTTTGTGACAAACTCCTCCAACTTACATTACTTTTACACCATGTGGTTTACACTTGACACAGAGCAACATAATGCATGTTTGCACGTATTCAGCAGCGGCAGACAGCGGATACAGGAAGCATCGGACTACTTGCAAAGCATCATTTCCAGCATCAGGCGGTCCCCGCGGGATTAAAAACGTCCCGCTCACGGACGCGCCGTCCTGCGGTCGCGGATGTTATCGGACGCGCAGGTCAGAGTCCCGCCGGCACCCCCGACGCGCTGCAGATTGCGGGGGCCCGTTCATCGCTGCTCGCAGCTTTAATTATTTATGATATTTATTTTTGTGGGGATGGAGCTTGTAGGGGGACTTGGAATTTATGAAAACTCACCATTTTTGCACACCTGTCAGATCTGGTGTAGAAACTTTGCTGCCATAATTTGCATATTTGAGTGTAAAAAAATGGCTCTCTAGCGCCCCCTACAAATTGGACCGGCGACGCCCCTCGGCCAGTATGTCCGATTGACTTGAAAATCGACACACATGTCTGACTCCGCTAGATCTAAAAAAAAAAAAAAAGCCTCTCAGACCCCTAAGCTCCGCCTACTTAGATTTTCCGCCATCTTGAATTTAGTGAAAAACACATTTTGCAAGCTCTGCCGACATGATGGGTCCGATTGCTACCAAATCTTCGCTGGATCATTATTGGATATAGATCATCAAAAGTCATCAAAAACTTTTTGATATCTCTTAGCGTTTACAACATATGGACCAACAACCTTCTTAGGGGCGTGGCTTAATATCAATGCACATAACTTCTCAACCGTTTGTCCTAAAATTACAATATTTGCAGCATATGTGCACATCGCATCCTGTAACAAACCCTGCGATTTGTTTTGCATTCAACCACTAGGGGGCGGTACAGTAACCTCGCGAAGTTGTGCTTTTTGTCAGTTTTTGCATTTTTCAGGCTTCATACTTTAACGAACTCCTAGAGAATTTATGCGATCAACTTCTCCTTTGGTCAGGATGCTCTTAAGACCTTTGTGATTAAAAGTTATCAAAATCGTAACTTTTCATGGAAGAACCTTGACGTGGCGTGGCGGCCATTTTGCCTCATTGTTTTTGAAAAAATAAGTTCTTATAAGTTGTTATAACTCCAAGGTACATTATCCAATCCGCACAAAACTGCTTATGCATGATGCTACTTCAAGCTTAAACATACTTCAATTGAAAAAAATCAATAACTCATAGCGCCGCCTACTGGCTGAAGGAAATGTCATATTTTATACTTTTATTTATTCCTCCTAGCCAGGTGACCTGATGAGTCTCAAATTTGGTAAGGATAGCCTTAAGACATTGATGATGCATCACCATGAATATTGTGAGTTTTCGTTGAACGTTGTTGCCGTGGCGACGCATCGTTCGCCATGAAAAATTGTTTAGTAACTTGGGATGCTCAAAAACTCATGGAACTTTGTACATGTGTCATAGGTCATATGAAGACAGTGTATATGGTTTGTTGGCTTGGCTGTTTTAAATTGCCTCTATAGCGCCCCCTACAATATTTAAAAACAGCAGCCCCAGCACTACGTTTCAGCTACATGTATGGAAGTTGGTAGGCAGATGTATCATATGGAGACTTACAAATAAGTCTCTTGGGACCATGCTCTAAACCCTACCAGAAGTCGGCCATTTTGATTTATGTGTCATTTGTCCATAGATTTTGGCCTATTTCTAGTCTCTATACTTTAACGAACTCCTCCTAGGGTCTTCATCAGATCCACTTTAAATTTTGTCAGTACCATGTCAAGACCGTTGTGATTAAAAGTTATCAAAAGCTTCATGTTTGACGGAATCGTTTAGCCGTAGCGGGCGGCTACTTTACGTGATTCCCCATGAAAAAAGCTGATGTAACTCAGCTGGACTTGTTCCAAATGGTCCCAAACTTCTCATGCTTGATAACACTCATGGCCTGAGGATGTCTACTAGCTCATTTTCACTAATACTCACAGTGCCACCTGCTGGCGAAAGGAAATCTATATTTTGTGACAAACATCATCTGATTTACATGACTTTTACACAATGTGGTTTACATTTGACACAGAGCTACATGATGCATGTTTGCACGTGTTCTGTAGCACCAGGCAGCGGATACAGGAAGCATCGGACTATTTGCAAAGCATCATTTCCAGCATCAGGCGGTCCACGCGGGATTAAAAACGTCTCGCTCGCAGACGTGCCGTCCGACAGTCGCGGACGTTCTCGGACGCGCAGGCCGGAGTCCCGCCGGCACCCCCGACGCGCTGCAGATAGCGAGGGCCCGTTCATCGCTGCTCGCAGCTTTAATTATTATTATTATTTTTTTCCTTCCATCTCAAAAGGCTCAAGGACATTCTAAAGCACACACGCACATACACACACACTGACTATATGTTTGCTAGCTTTTATCCCACTGTTCTTGTCATCCTCTTGTTGTTATGTCTATATATTGTCTAATATTGTCTCTTGTCTTTCAATAAAATAAATAAAAAATCATCATCATAGTGTGTAATAAGGAAAAATTATCTGATCCGTGACTCAAAAAACGCGGTACGATCCGAACCGTGAGGTTTGTGATCCGTTGCACCCCTACAGAGTATACAGGTCAAACTACCTCCAAACTCCAGTCTGCAGGAGTTCAAGGAAGGTCTTTGCTGTGTGCGGTAATCTGCTGATGTGTGTGTTTACAGACTGTGAACCAGCTGGCCCACGCTCTCCACCAGGATAAGGACCTGGACGCCGGCAGCTTGGTCTGTGTCATGTGGCCTAAAGCCAAGTGTGCTCTGCTCAGGGATGATCTGGTGTTGGTGGACAGGTCAGACACAAGTTAACACTCTTTCATCAACAAATTCATTTTCATCACCTTTTTGTAACAAACGTTTTTGTGGAAAAGTGTTGAATGTAAAACGAATGACTCTTCAATCAAGTGGTTAACTTGATAGTATTAATATTACAGGTGTACTGTATGTCACATAACTTGACAGGAATTTATTGCATTAAAGTTGTTCTTCTAGCACTGTAGTGTTGTTCAAGTCTTAAGAAATACTATGCTGTGAATACATTAGCATCCTTAGCATGCAGATCGGCAGTGGAGCATAGACCTGTTCTAGAAAGGTCACAGCATTTTCTACCAAGGCTAAGATGGGATAAGCTGTATGTAGTGCTAGCAATTAAAAAAAATACAAACCTGCTCGTAAAAGGAGAATATTTCATTTCTCTTGCTTAAGCTGCCATGCTCATCTGCGATTTCTACTTTGTTTTCCTCTCCAGCCCAGGTATCGATGTTACCACAGAACTGGACAGCTGGATCGACAAGTTCTGCCTGGATGCTGATGTATTTGTTCTGGTGGCAAACTCTGAGTCCACACTGATGCAGACGGTGAGACATGGCACCTCTTTAGTTTGAGACATCAGCTTCAGAACTGAGTGAACTGTATGATGAGATAGTGGAATAATCTGACGGACTGCGGTAGTTAATGTCAATGTCATGCTAATGTTGTACATGTATGATGTCTTTTAAAACGGTTGTAAATGATGTCCTCCTACAGGAGAAGTCCTTCTTTCACAAGGTCAATGAGCGACTCTCCAGTCCCAACATTTTCATCCTTAACAACCGCTGGGACGCCTCAGCCTCAGAGCCTGAATACATGGAGGAGGTCAGTCAGCTGGCAAAACATCTACAACTGGAAACACACATAGAAATTTCAAACGTATTTAACATTTTGTATGGTATATGCATGAACCACTGGTGTATGGCTGTTGTGCCACCATATGTATATATGTATATATGTATATGTATATGTATGTATGTATATATATATATGTATGTATGTATGTATGTGTGTGTGTGTGTGTGTGTGTGTGTGTGTGTGTGTGTGT
>NW_022280138.1:483034-493642 GCF_004355925.1 Anarrhichthys ocellatus
TATATGTATATATGTATGTATATATATGTATATGTATATATGTATGTATATATATGTATATATGTATGTATATATGTATGTATATGTATGTATGTATGTATATATGTATGTATATGTGTATATGTATATGTGTATATGTATGTATATGTATATATGTATATGTATATATGTATGTATACGTGTGTATATATACGTATATATGTATATATATGTATACGTATATATGTGTATATATATATATGTATACATATATATACGTATATATACATAGATTTCAGTTTTTCTTTTTTAATAAATTTGCAAAAATTTCTACATTTCTGTTTTTTTCTGTCAAGATGGGGTGCTGAGTGTACATTAATGAGAAATAAAATGAACTTTTTTGATTTTTAGCAAATGGCTGCAATGAAACAAAGAGTGAAAAATTTAAAGGGGTCTGAATACTTTCCGTACCCACGGTTGAGAATTGATGCCACACCTAGTTCAATTGGAATTTGTTTGTGGTTCATTCACAGGTCCTTGAATGACTAGGCTGAAAGCTACACAAAGACTAAAACTGTTTACTCCCAGATTGTATTATCTTTCCTAAACTTTTGCTACAGACCGATGTAGGCCAGCAGCTTGGTGGCTCAGTGTCCATTGTTGCTTTACAATATGGTTCAACAAAGTGTGTTGTTGTCGTGTCAGGTCCGCAGGCAGCATATGGACCGCTGCACCAATTTCCTGGTGGATGAGTTGGGTGTGGTAGACCGAGCCCAGGCCAGTGACCGCATCTTCTTCGTCTCTGCCAAGGAAGTACTTCAGGCTCGTGTACAGAAGGCTCAAGGGATGCCTGAAGCAGGTGGGAATGCTAGTCAGTGTGGATTCTGATGGCGTTTATGCAGTCATGAAAAACCTTGAATTTAAAATCATGAACGGTTTTGTGAAACGTCATGGAAAACAGTTTCATAGATATTTTAATGTGGTTCATTGAAGTTCAGCTTTAAACGTAAATCTTGTATTAACAATACAATGCTAGAGTAGACAAACCATCACTCAGGTCATTGATGATCACTGGTGTACTAGGCCACAGTGACGTTGTCTTGTCTGGAGTGACATACACATGGATTATCCATACCATAGCTTTTAAAAGAACACACTAAATGTGGACTGTGGAAAAATATTCCCCAGTTTTCTACAGTATTACTTATTGTTGTTCTGTTTCAGGTGGAGCTCTTGCTGAGGGATTTCAAGCCAGAATGTTTGAGTTCCAGAACTTTGAGAGGCGATTCGAGGTAAGACCTGCATGCCTGTACCAACTCTGAATGCGATTATAATAGGTCACAGATTTTAATACTAAGTTACATTTAACAGAAAGTCATCCCCCAGTTATGCTTACTTCCATGGTCTTCCATTTCATTTATCACTGTGACATCCATGACACTCCAGCATTGATGGCTGTGGGCGAGCAGTTTCCCTA
Organism: Anarrhichthys ocellatus; assembly: GCF_004355925.1. Lineage (NCBI taxonomy): Eukaryota > Metazoa > Chordata > Actinopteri > Perciformes > Anarhichadidae > Anarrhichthys > Anarrhichthys ocellatus. The sequence goes on from NW_022280138.1 coordinate 484,491, forward strand.
TGCATCCAGTATATATTATTGTTATTTAGCTTTTATTTCACGACACTTTCTGACTGAGCAATTATGTTATTCCTTGTGTAAAATTACAAAATAATCCAGATATCAAAAGTTACTTTTAGTTTGACTTTGAGTTGTGACTGCAGTGAGTCAGGCAGCCCATCCATTGAGTTGATGTGTGGATTGTTGGCCTGTCTGCTGCTCTGTGTAGGAGTGCATCTCCCAGTCAGCGGTGAAGACCAAGTTTGAGCAGCACACAGTGAGGGCCAAACAGATCTCTGAAGCCCTGCGCCGCATTATGGATTCTGTACACATTGCTGCACAAGAGCAGAGGTGAGTCAGGTATTAAAAGGAGATTGTACAAGTGCATGGATTGAGACAGTATGTGAAACAAAGACTGGAAACAAATGTGATCATCTTCCCTCAGATGCCTCTACACTGTTAAATAACATCTGGATTGCAGGATTGACAGTTAGTTTGGACTTTAAACACTCTTCATCCAGAGATGGGATGATTGGAGAAATAATTAAAATAAATAGTTTAATTGCAACAAAGACACCATCTTCAATGTACAACGTTATCAAATAGCATTCGGCTATGTGTGTGTTGGTAGAATCTACTGCTTTGAGACCAAAGAGGATCGTCAGGACCGATTGGAGTTTATAGACAAGCAGCTAGACTTGTTGACCATGGACTGTAAAGCCAAGATCAAGAAGATTACTGAGGAGGTGGAGAGACAGGTGAACCCCAACATGACATCATAACATACCTGCCTTTTTAGCAGCTGCATTGAAACAGCTGGACTTTAGTTCCTGAATCTCAATGGTGATTTGTGAAATGATGGAATTGTGGAATCTAATTATTTCCTCACTTATCAAATAAAAGTCAAAACTTTTTTTAGTCAAAAAACAACTTCAATATCAAGTTTATTTTCAAGTTCTGTTTCACTTGGTTCAACAGAGGGAAAGTTTTCACTCCTGCTGTCTGCTCATGTTCAGGTGTCCAATGCCATGTCAGAGGAGATCAGGAAGCTTCATGTGCTGGTGGATGACTACCACATGGACTTCCACCCATCACCAGTGGTGCTCAAGGTCTACAAGAATGTGAGTTTGAAAAAGATATTCAACAGAAATCGTTGACCTTAATGTGAGCTTCACAGGGCTGGCTGAAACTGAGGCCCCGCCTTCTGTCTGTCTAGTTCAGGGGTCGGCAACCTTTTCTATCCAAAGAGCCATTTTGTCCTATTTTCCACCAAATAAAATTCGTCTGGAGCCGCAAAAGCTATTTGATATCACAGCTGTGTATATATAGTTATATTATATATACAAAAACTATAGTTTGTTGTATTTATGGAAATATAGAACAAGAATAAAGATGATTCTTGAATTCTTTTTGCAATTTTACCTGATATAACAATATCAAACTCTTATGAAGAGGAGAGTTTGCTGCAGCAGCAGAGAAATCGCTCTTTGTTGCTCATCTCCAGCGTGACACTTTTCAGCACATGCTGTGTGCTTGTTGTGGAAGCATACAGGTAAGCCAGCATCGTTGGCAGTGAAAGCAAATGAAGACGTCCACGCAGAGTTAAACTCTCTATTTTCCTCCGTGACTTTTCTTTTTTTGGATTTATCCATTGATAGTTTACTGAGGGCGGGGGTCTGAAAATCATGATTAGCCACCTGCAGGGAAAAGCACTTGACAGAGGTAGAGGAGTTAACTGCCTGTGGGAATAATTAACATATAAGAGTCTGTTCCTTCTTGCTTATAAATTATGTTATCTCTGAACATGTTTCTCTTTTTGGAGAACGTCATGTGAGATAACTTCTTCGATTGGCACAATTTCCCTGCTCTTCTTTCTATTTCCTCGTCTCAGCCCCGTGTGTCACGTGTGTGTGTGTAAACCTCGCTCGAGTCAGGAAACTTGTCAGAATATCCATATTTGATTGGCTGAGCTGCATCACGTGATGTGATTTACAACGCATTGGTCGGCGTGTTTCTTGCACCGCTGAACAAATGCCATGAAAAAGCTGTGCCGGTTAAAATAGAAGCGCTCCGTCAAAGTAAAATCAGTTTTAGGTCCTGGGTCGGGATACAACGGCATCTGGGTCCGGATCTGGACCGCGGTCCGCCTATTAGTGACCCCTGCTCTAGGGGGTTTAAGGAGTATGCTCCGCCAAAAGAAAATGTTGTACAATAAAAAGTTAAATATATCCATCTGGTGCAATTTAAAGTTGTATGAATAAATCCTGTGCAATATGTGAACAAAATTTAAGAGGCAGAACTATGAAGAACGTTGTGCTTTTGTAAACAATTTTGTGCTCTAGCAGTGGATGTAGCAAGGTACATTTAGGCTACTTAAGTACAATTTGAGGTACTTCTACTTGTGTATTTCCGTTTTATATAACTTCTACTCCACTACATTTCAGAGGAAAATGTTGTACTTTAACCACTACAATTATTTGATAATATTAGTTACTAATACAATACAATACTAGTACAAAATATAAATCCACTAATTAACAAAGATGTATTGTTAAGTTGTACATAATCTAATCAAGTATATAAAGTCGATAAAATAAGCTTCTCCTTCACCAGCTTCAAATGAACGAGTAGAAGTGGTGCAACGGATCATGAAACTCACGGTTCAGATCTTATCACAGATCACAAATCGGATCAGCACAAAAGAAAAAAAGGAGCAAATATAAGTTTCAGAGATCACTGATCATGTGTCTCTTTGCCGCTGATACGAACTGATCATTGATGATCGATATTAACAGATACAGATCCCTTTGTTTGATTATAGCAGCTGGTCTACAAGGATCCAGACTATTTCTTTCTTTATGCCACCGTCCCAAAAATACTTTCAACCACTCTGAAGTCTGTAAACCTTCAACTATTCAAAATGTTATCCTTTTACTTTGTTAAAGTTATTTATAGTGTTTTTTCAGAAAGGCACACAATTCAAATGATTAGGAAATAAAAGATCGTATTTTCTTTGATTAAAAACAAATCTTGTCGTTATTAGTTTTAATGATTATCGGAGCTAGTGTAAACAGGTTATAGTTCCCTCTAATATCTATTTATGTTGCTGTGAAAACATCTTCAAACAACTGGATTCATTCAAGTTTCTCACCAACATACATTCTACAAGATTACACGTGAACACATCATGATAACGGTATGATTTACCTTCGCTCAATACTGATTTTCACCGAACAGAGCCTGAACGCATCACAATGGAACCTTGGTCCGTTGTCCATTAGCCACTTTACCAGCTCTCCTGCGGTCATTTTCAACCCGGATTGGCTGTTTACAATGTAACATTATCAGAGATCGGCCAAGAGAAAGCATCAATGATGTCCTGATCGCATATTTTACTGAACATTGGCGGATAACGATGTCAGTAAAACTTCATTTCACACTGTGATGGCGAAGGTAAACCGTCATTAATCCACGGTTCACATGTGTGCAGGACTTTCTTGTATTACTTACTTGTACCAATTGTTGTACCTTACAATGTGCTCCAGTAAACAATTTAATCATGATGTCACGGCAAAGAGTCCCACTTCCAAAGCACGGTAAACAACACATTTTTCGTGTTTGAACATGGGTCAGGTGTGTTGCAGACATGGCCGCAGCAGTGAGAGCGAACGCAGCCAGCATTAAGCTCACGGCTTTGGGAAGCTACGTAGTCCGGACGAGGAGTGCTGTAATATCGACAATGTTGGAGCCGCAAGCCACTTTCTGACCCGGGAAAAAAAAACGGTCGCAGCTCACCAGCCAGCCCACCTGTTCAGCATTGTACAATTATTTTTGGTTCATTGAAACAGGTACAAAATAGTCTTTGGCAGGCCACCACAGTCTTTAATCAATGTGTTTATGAGTCACATGTCCCACCTGCAGGCGCCATCTCACTCACTCTTCCTCTCCTTGCAGTTCTCGGCCAAACATTACTGCTGTAAACGCCGACTGTAAATAGCAAGATTGTCTACTAGTACCAAGTACATGGTAAATAGACTTGCATTTGTATAGTTTTTCTAGTTGTTGGACCACTCGGTGCGCTTTACACTACTTGTCGTCATTTACCCATTCATAGGTTGATGGCAGGGGTTACCATGCAAGGTGCATCAGAACTAAACTAATTCACACCCACAGCCTTCAGGAGCAATTTGGGGTTACGTGTCTTGCCCATGGACTGGAAGAGCTGGGGATCAAACCGCCGATCTTTCTGTAGGGAGAAAACCCACTCTACCTCTCAGCCCAGCCGCGATGTAGAGTAACAATGCATTCACCACGAACATCACAAAGCTGTGTCGCACCGGTACTGCTGCAATGATTTCTTTCATCGCACAGACCGATTTTTCCATAACACATGCCACATTTTTGTCAGTCAAACTAGCAAAGACAGTTGCGCTGTGCTTTGTGCCAGGTGTAAGATAGAGCCCTCAGTCTCTTAGACCGGCTCTTTTCCACACTGTCCTTTTAACTGTTGAGTCTGCAGATTGCCCCCAGATTTCTTTTTGTGTGTTCTGACCACTTCATGAGCTGGTTTGATAAGTCCCATTTATATACGGATAAAATAGGACGGTCTGAGATGAAACCATAATCCTGAATGTATGACTCTGCTGTGTGTGCATCCTGAAATATTCCTGCATCCAACAGTCTGATATGGACATGCAGCATAGTGTAAAGCTCATCCCTGGCCTCTTGTTGGCTCAATGAACCTGTATTAAGCCCATGTAATGTGCATTATGTACTGATGTACTCATTCAACTCAGCAATCTCATTTGATGGCAAGGAGGTAAAAACTGCTGCTCCTGCCTAAGCCTTTCTCTCTGTGATGGATGTTATGTACAGGCCAGAAAACACGAGGTCAGACTGACCTGGACAAACAAAATCTAATAGCAGTAAACCTGAACCTGGCTGAAGCACCAACTCTAGATGGTTAGCTCCTGGTTTGCTACTTGTAACATGCTTCACGTTGGAACCACAGAGGAAAGTTTACAGAGCCTCAACACAACTAGAACATGTCATTGCGTCAGACTCGCTGTCTGTTTCACTAGGTTCTGATGAGTGTTTCAAGGTCATTTTAATCCACAGTGCTGTTGTTGGATTCAAGGACCTCTTAGACTGTGGGGAAACCGCATGTGATCCAGCCTCTGCTATTAAGTCAGCCGGTTTCAATTATAAACAAAAGTATTTAATACTTCTGAAGCTAATACAATTACATAGTGAAGTACATTATTTACAGTTACATAAAATATGACCCGCGCCTCACCCCGAAAGCGTTACCACCCACACGGTAGAACAGGAGCAAGAGACGGAATCTTTCTCTGGCTCCCTCTTCAGTTTGAAATCCCCTCCCATATTGTCCATCTTAGTTCCTATTGGCTAACTCCAGCTGGCTCCTCCTTCTCGCTCAGGTGATGCTCCTTCTGCGTCCGCCTGTCTATAAATCCCTGTCTTTCCCTAAGCCTTACTCCTTACAGTTTAATACATTCAATGACTGTTTATCATAGAAGTGTTAAGCCATAAAAGACATTCTATATAAAGATAAGGATTTGCAACTTTTTGGCAAAAACCTCACACGTTTTACAAGCATAAATGGGACTTCCAAGTACTTGCTATCATATTATTCCCCACCTGTAAGAGGTGCTACTAATTCTACTAATAAACATTTCTAACTATCGATTCTAAAACACTCCTATAATTATGACTAATTATGAATTCTTAAACACTTATTATGATTTCTTAATTTTGAATCATTAAACACTTCTATTGTAATTTCTTGAAGTACAGTTCTAAACCTAAATGTCCTGCACTGTCTGCACCGTCTGCATCGCAGTTTAGACGTATTGTATAGAGTTTAATGTTGATGACATTCTCAAAGCACGAGAAACGAGACCTGGTATGTGTTTCAAGACGTGTCTTTGCCGATATTGCCGCACTGAGGACAGTCTGCCCCTGTTATAGAGAGGGCACAGTGAGCACTAAGCGGCGAGTTCCGGGCGAGGGGTTCTGTGAAGGGCCACCTTCACCCTAGGCCAGAGGTCTTCAACAGGTGGTCTGCGACCCCGAGGGGATCCACGGAGATACTGCAGGGGTCTCGTGAAATTTTGGGTTTATTTTTTTATTTTTCCCCAAACATGAATCTGCCCATTATTTTAATAGTTCAGTATTGTATGCAAGATAACAGGTATGTTTATGCATGGCAGTTGCACTAATAGGCCATCACTCATTTTCGTTTCCACATTTATATTTAAAATAAAAACATCAATTTGGGACTACAGATGAAAAATAGCCTTTTGGCTAACTCTTGCACATTTACAGAAATGTTTTTATTAATGTGCACTGTCCCTTATCACATAAACCAATGAATAAAAAAAGAATAGCTTGTATGCATGATTGTCATGCGACAAACGATGTTGATATTGGCATTGGTATCAGCTGACAAGGTATGTTTATAAAAGGCAGTGGCACGGCCACCCTACTCACTGTACCTTGCACATGTTTAAAATAAAAACATGAATATATGAACCTGTGTATTATTTGAATAGCTTAGTGTTGAATGCACAATAAAGATGTATGTTTATACATGGCACGAGGCCCAGTTTAATATAAAACACAATTTTATACAATATATATATAGTCGGGGGTCCCTGCTCCATCTCTCTATCAGTTTGGGGGTCCTTGGCCTGAAAAACGTTGAAGACCCCTGCCCTAGGTGTTCTGAGCTGACCTAGAGTGCCACCATGGAGGGAAAGCACTCAGCGAGGGCTGGTCAGCGCCACACATCGAGAGGCTATCCCCGACCCGCTGAATGGGGTGAAAGCACACCACTTTTAAGGAAAGAGGTGCGCTAATTTATGACACAGGCAAAACAAGAGCGTCATTGCAAAATGGAATGTGGCACAATAATCATTTTATGTCAAATATCTTGTTTTCATAATCTTTGAAAACCAAAATCTTAATTGAAATTGGATTAACTGCACAGCCCTATCTCCCACTCAACATGCCTCGCTGTGATTTAGAGCGTCCTGTAAGGCTTGAGTCAGTTTTTTCACACCTGGACACGTTTCTATAAAATGGTGTGTTTTTCACGCACCAATTTCTCATCAGATTTACATCAGTAATCTAAATCTTTCAGATATTAGTTTACCTTTGACTCACACGATACAGGTTGGTATTGGCAGCCATCATTTCTACAAACTGTGATGGACATCCTATGTCAGTATGAGGTGGTCTGGCACTTCTGCCACAGCACTAGTGTGGATGTACATGTAAGGAAACCAAACGGCAGCAGTTGATATTCCACTTGTTTGTTTTGTTCTAGGAGCTCCATCGGCACATAGAGGAGGGTCTGGGCAAGAACGTGTCAGAGAGATGCTCCACCTCCGTCACCAGTGCCCTGCAGGCCACACAGACTGACATGATCGGTAGGACTCCTCATGTTTACACCTGAGACAGCCGTCCACAAACATCCCCCTGTCTACAGTGCACATTTATGAGCATAATGCATGTAACATTGTTTACTATGACTGTAGTATCCTCAAGTGGAAACATGTATGTAGCCACACACTATGTGTCACTGACATCTGTGCTACGTTATAACTGAATATATTCTCTTGATTCTTTGCTGTGTGTGTGCAGAGGGTCTGAAGCCTCTGCTGCCCAACCCGGTTAGAGAGCAGGTGGACAAGCTGGTTCCTCGTCAGTGTTTCAGCCTCAGTTATGACCTCGCCTGTGACAAGCTTTGCAGTGACTTTCAGGAGGATATCAGCTTCCACTTCTCTCTGGGCTGGACCATGCTGGTGAACCGCTTCCTTGGGCCCAAGAACACCAGGCGGGCCCTAATGGGCTACAGCGACCAGGTAACACATGCAGGAACCAGATCAGTGAGACAGCACCTGGATGTTCTTGTTGAACTGAGTCAGTGGAGCTTCTAGAGAGGAGATTTACAGTATTCTTACAGGTTATTTAGCAGATGGCCTTCATAATGGGTTCTAAATCACCTTGTGCAAGAGCATTTTTGTATTCCTCTCCTAAACCTCTGACTATTTTCCATGAGGTTTGCTTGTTCGGTTGGTTGAATACCACTTGTTCATTAGTATTAACTCATTTTGCCTAATTGCTCATACGATATACACACATGCATGAGCATGTGATATACACACATATTTACCCACTTAATTGCAGAAAATCTCTCTTTAGGTGGAATTAAATGATTTGTATGCCTTCTGTTGTCATGATAGCCCACTGGCAGATGCAGACAAAAAATACAATTATTTTCAAAAGTGTACACATTCACTGGGAAACTTAGGTGACATGTTGGGATTAACTGATTTTGCCATAACCACAGTTATGTAACATCTCAGTTTCATAACCGTAAGAACTACAGAAGTTACGATATCTATGGGGTCCTGCATTGTTGCTCTGTTAATACAAATCTCAGGAGGTTTGAACTCGGCTGTGACTCGTTCACAATGTGTTACCGTTTACTTTGGGGATCTTGCAGAGATATCATATCACCGGCTGAGGAGGACTGTCCTCTCTTTCTCTGTGTAGCCATTGTGTTGGAAGTAGCCAAATGTTCCACTATAAGAGCTAACTGGATATAGTTGATGATGATAATAAATCGGCTACTTTAGTTCATTAGCTGTATTAGAAATATTTCATATTTCATAATTGTGATATGATTTTTTCATATTGTGACATCCCATGTAAACATGCAATATTTATTTATATGTAACATGTTGAGACATGACTGAGCAATCCATGCTCCTCTGCCAGGCTTTGTTGGATGATGCTGTAATAGGCATGTAATAGGCATGTTGACTAACCTGTAACATGGTTACTCTGGATTTCACCTCATATCTTCACTTCTCATAGAAACATTGTAGCATTGTGCTGGATCAGGACTGTCGGTAGCATTTAGAGCCAGTCTCTGCTCAGCTCTGTTCTCGCTGCAGGTCCCTCGACCAATGGCCCTGACTCCAGTCAGCACCAGCATGCCTCCATTCCCACAAAGCTCCGTGACCCAGGAGGAGCTGATGGTCTCCATGGTGACTGGTCTCGCCTCCTTTACCTCCCGTACTTCCATGGGTGTCCTTGTGGTTGGTGGCGTGGTAAGGACACACACACACACACACACACAC
>NW_022280138.1:493652-530475 GCF_004355925.1 Anarrhichthys ocellatus
GGTGTAGGGCTCCCTGCCGCTCCACACACAGCGCTGCACTTTGCCGCCGAATTATCTCAACCTGCTCCACGAGTCCTGCTAGCTTGACTGCTTCGGGGATTTCATACTGCTTATTAAATCTCTTTATTCTCCTCCGCCACACACTAGATCCGTCACACATTCCCACCTTCAAAACACGTGTGACCAACAAGTCTACACTTGAACTGGACATCTAAAACGTGTCCGTCTTTTTTGTTTTATTTTCCTTTTGTAACTTGTTTTTTTGAATGGTACAATGTCGTCTTTGCCAGGAACGGTACCGCGGATGATGCGCCCGAATCCCGGACAGAACTATCCCCGCACTGGATTCCCGCTGGAAGGTAGGCCTCTGCGGAGAAGCAGCTGGGGGACCCGGCTTCACAGCAGCCTGGTCGGCCTTTTAGACTGGTAGAGGAGATGTTACGAGGAGACTCATGACTTGAAATTGAAAATTAAAATATAGGCTAAACATGAAAGACTTTAACTTGGCAGTAGACTACAGTAGTCTACCTTAACTTTTAATTTTTTGCCATGAACGACTCGTATTAAAAACATTTTTCCACACATTAAATATGTCTTTGTTGTCTTACTAAAATTATAATAATAAGTTATACTATTCGCTTACTGGCTAATTATAAAATGTCGTAGAATGCACTTCATTTATTAATCCAGTCCAGTGACCATTTCGTCAACACATTTATACAATTGTCTAAAACCTAAATACAACTAAAATGTGGGATTTCTTTAAGTGCCCTGCGCCTAGAAATCAAATCAATGAAATAGAAAACGAGAAGGAGAAACTGCGGATTACATCAATATTACAAAAATGTGATGGTGAATAATGCAGACGGATAGAAGGGGCTCTTCACCTCCTCTTGAGAGATGGAACTGTGAAGTGCCATCCATTAATGCAATCTGTTAACGAAAATGTTCATTTGTTTCTACTATTCGGACGTAAGTTGAATAACTGATAGAATAAGTTTAGGCCTACATTAATATGTTTAGGCCTACATTTCATTCCAATCAGGCCACACAACATTTTAACGGGACTATTTTCCTTTAAGTGCCTCATGATAAAATGTTAAAGCTCCATGCTGAGTTTGACCATGTGTCGCCCACAGTGTCCACTCCTCTGGGACAGGGACGGGTCAACCAGCTTGGAGGGGTCTTCATTAACGGCCGGCCGCTGCCCAACCACATCCGACACAAGATAGTGGAGATGGCCCACCATGGGATCCGGCCATGCGTCATCTCCCGACAGCTGCGGGTCTCTCACGGCTGTGTCTCCAAAATCCTCTGCCGGTACCAGGAGACCGGGTCCATCCGGCCCGGAGCGATAGGAGGCAGCAAGCCCAGGGTAAGAAGAACCAGATAATAATAATAATAATAATCTTCATTTTTATTATTATTATAATTATAATTATTTGTCTTATATTATGCATGTTATATTGTATGAGAAATGAGATTAGTCTAGCCTATATTTATTTATTTTATATTTAGCGATAATTCTGTTTGAGCAGCCTATTAACGGCATTTCATATTTTCTACATGTTTACGGACGGACACATTTCAGCCGCCTGTAGCCGACTCCTACTCATTACATAGTGTGTTGTTTGTCCCTCGGTCACGCTGGTCCACCTGCAGCAGGTAGCCACACCGGACGTGGAGAAACGGATAGAGGAGTACAAGCGGGACAACCCCGGCATGTTCAGCTGGGAGATCCGGGATAAGCTGCTGAAGGACGGGGTGTGTGACAGAAGCACAGTCCCTTCAGGTGAGGCCTCCTCTGGTAAGCCGCATTTAATTAAACCTTTCATTCTCCGCTATTTTCTGATTTAACTTAATAGTAAAACTGTGTTGAAAATGAAGGCCAAGGATGGTCATAATAATAATAGCAACAATAATAATATAATAATAAAAACAACAATAATAATAATAATATAATAAAAACAATAATAATAATAATATTGTGCTTTTCGCCGACTGAAGTTGCCTCTGTTTGCAGTGAGTTCGATCAGCCGTGTACTTCGAGCTCGATTTGGAAAAAAAGACGATGAGGACGAGTGTGATAAAAAGGATGAAGACGGAGAGAAGAAAACCAAACACAGCATCGACGGCATCCTCGGCGACAAAGGTAGGCCAGAGGAGAGCACACAGCCAGGCCGTGTTGGCAGCGAAAGAGTGCGTGGACAGCTGCAGGTTGGACTACTGTCTACGCGACCAGTTGTCAACAAATTGGGCCTAAATGAGCGCTTTGTCGCGTCGGGTTTTCCTCCTTTAAACTGCTCTCCCAGCAGACCCAGGAGCAGCTCATTATTTATGAGGAGCGGGGCAGTGGATCGGGCTCCCGTGGCGCTGCTTAAACGCTCCCTTGAAAGCAATGCTGACAGATGACCGATGTGCCAGTCAATATCAATTACAGGCGGCGTGACAGGGACACCCCTCACTAACAGGAGCCAGGGGCCTGCGACCTCACAGCGGCCCGCGAGTGTGTGTGCGTCAAGTTCACCCGAAAACAATGTTCGATTTGCGGCAGCGGCACCGAACCAAAAGTGTATTGAAATTAAAGCAGAATAAATAATGCGATAAACCGACAATATAAACGTATTAAATTCATAAAATGGATTTAACTTAAAACTCACTCATCTTAAAGGTTTTTGCAAGTAATATTTTAAAGAAAGGTGCTCAGAACAAATCATTTTAGCAAAACGATCAAATTTGATCGTTGAAGCGATTCTTTGAAGCAATAATGATTTGGATGTAATTTAAGGTTCATTTCTCTAATATGTCTCAATTTTAAAATTGAGACATATTAAGCATTTAGCAGCTTAATATATTATGAGATACTTGTTTTATTTATTAAGTTTTACACAGTAGACATAACTTTATATTTGTGTTTGTAAGACAATGTGTGCTGGGTGAGTTCATAGCTGCTGTGGCCTCCCTTAAAGAACAGCAGCAGCATAATGACCTCCTTACTGTTGTTTATCTTATGCTGTTTGATTGGATCAGCTGCCTGGTAATTACACTTCAGGCCTGTACCTCCCAGTGTTTCCTGACCACTGGTTTGACAGGTGACATTTTTTTTTTCAAACGCCGTCAACGGTCCTCCTTTTCATGTTCTTCAAAAGATCAGCATGTGTCTTTCTGTCATCCGGGCCTGGCATTTAATAATTTGAAGATTTAGCCTATTACAGCTGGTAATGAAACGGGTGTCTGGTGAATGGCGTCTATGTTGGAGAGGGGTGTAATAGCTCGAAGGCATGGTAAGAAATATATTTATCCCCTATCAGCCCTCACTCTCACAGTTCCAGGCACATGCATTCTGTTGAAGGGCTTTAAAGCAGATTAAATTGAGCCTTTTATTTCTTTTCACTTTCATCTTTCAGCAGCTCACTTCGTGGTGTGGTGCCCGCAGCGCAAATTCATGAGATTTTAAGGTTTCCACTCGTGTTGTTTAGATTGTATTTTTAAATATTCATTTCTTTTGCTTTTATGGGATTGTTTTCGGTGGCATGTTGGCAGAATCTCAGGGAGAGCCAGGGTGTATTTTAGCAGCAGGTATTAGGCTGAATGAAGAAGGTGTGAAACATGGATGAGGAGGCCTTGTATATACAGTTTTCCTTTTTTTCGTCAGAGAAGCTATACTGTTCTTCCATGTGATATACAGCAGGAAGTCAACTAAATGCAACTGTAGAAGTGTTCAAACCAGTCAAAGATTGTTTTACAAACACACATAAGAAACAATGCATTATGAGATTTATTCAATTCAATCTTTGTATTGAAACAATGTATAATTAGTGAATAGCATGCGTTTCTACTCTTCAATTAGCATTTTCTCACATGACATTTGCATAATAGGACATGACTCCACATACATGCATATTTTACACATAAGATCATGACTATATCATCATATCTCGGCGACAAGATGATGTATGACAAAATATGTTATCATTTATATTATATTCAGTTGTGATAGATGTTAATGTTTGGAAACTGTATGAAAAGCTGCAAAATAGTCATTATATTCAGTAGATTGCTGCAATGTAAATATGTATGATAATTTCCAGAATACATTGTAAACATGTTACAAGCTGTTTGTTAAGCTAGTAGGAAATACATTTCCTTCATAAGGCAGGTGTAATGGATAGGTAACCTTTGTGGCTACAGACAAACAATACACATCTGGGATGAGCCTCCCGTTAACAGTGACGGATGCACACTCTGCACATCTGCAGTTGAAGGCAGCATTTAGTCAATGTACTGTTTGCCAAAGATATGCATAACCTGTATGAAAAAAATAATAACAGTGGCAATTTTGGAGTCCAGAATAAGCCTGGTTGACAGAAAAAAAGGTTGACAGTGAGGATGGAGTGAGCAGTTCAAACAAATCCAGTGGAAGTGACGAGAGGCAGCTTTACAGAGAGCACAGGCTGTGGGAAGTTCTATTGCAGCTATTAATACACTTTTCCCCGGGCCTCCACTCCAACTGCACTTTCTCCCAGCTATTCTGCCGGGTTGAAATTGAGGGAGACCCAAATGTTGGCTGGAGATAACACAATCATCACAGCCGCGGTCCCGGGCTGTGCATCAGTGTATTAAACTGGGATTAACCTCCCCTTTCTCCCCCGCTGCCTCGCACCAAAAATTCACATTTTTAAGAGACATATTGAAAAAAAAGACAAGGGGGCTGGAAGCCAATCTGCAACATAGAGGAATGGTATCTAAAACGATGATGAATGTCATTGTCATCATGATAATCATTGTGTTGAAAGAAATGCACTCATCTCCTATGATTATTGAGTATCAAGTAAAAATCCCAAATGATTTCTGATTCCATCCCAATGTGAGCATCTGCTGCTTTTCTCTCTTTTAACTGAATAGCTTTATTATGACGAAAGAAATCATTAAAATGCACAGAATGAATCTGTATTTAATGTACATTTTAACTGCAGCCTTAAGATAAATATTTATTTCATAAATCAAGACAAATAGTTCATATTATCCATACCAGAGCATTAACAAATTAATTTGGAAACAGTATGAAGTGGATTGGATGTTTTGGATATTATGTTGTTTTATTGTATAATAAAGTATTGTGTTAGACTAGAGTAAAACAAATTGAAAAAAATCAGTAAATCCAGTAAAAACATACCTGACAACAAGTAAAGGTACTTTATCACATTGATGCAAAAATCCAGTATTGCCATAAATCTGATCATTCATTTGCAACATTTCTCACACCCATAAATATTAAAGGGACAGATACCGTAGAAATCCATAACAATAGACAAGTTGATGTCCACTCATGGAGTGTATCATCATATTGTTATCTTCATCATGTTCTTACAACTCATAATTGTTCAGGAGGACAAAATAATCATTTGTAGCCAGTCCCACCACTTCTCACCCACTCATTCAACTCTGGAAGCATTTCCCACTAATAAGTCATCAGACGGATAAGTGGCGGAAATCAGCAGGGTTTGGTTGTTTTGGTGGAACATGACTGTAGATTCACAGGTTTTGGTTATAGTGAATAGGATTGTTTCCCTTTGGGGGGGGCTTTTGTGGAATGACTGTGAAATTTGACACCGCGAGGAATATTGTGTAAATATAACAGCAGTGACATATAGCATGGATTCCATAGCAGGTGGTTCATGTACAGAATTATGTTGCATTGGAGTATGCGTAGTGAGCATCATGAACACTGCGCTCTGGGGCTCTACTGGGGCTCTAGTGTTCATGCAGCAGCCTGGCGAGCTGACCTGAGGCAGACCTGAGACAGAGCAAAGTGAGCCGCTTAGAGGCTTTGATCCTCTGCCGCTTTTGCTTATCAGAAACATTGGGGGTGACACTGCCATGATGAGAGTTCTTCATACTAGCTGGTGCCAGCGCTGCTTTCAGGCTTAATTAAAGCCCATTTACTGCTTAAAACTGAACCTGTCTCGGCCTCTGCCCCCCCCCCCCCTAATAATATTGGAGTGAAATTGTTTTGTTCACTCGGACGGCACTTTAAACAAGGAAAGATTTCAAATGTTTGTATGCTTAAAATGTCAGTCTGGACCTTGCAGCATGAATGCTCCCAGGTACAACTGATAATTGTTTTGAATATTTCATCACTTTAGGTCAAAGTTCCCTGTATTAAGATCTTCCTCTCCTTATATACAATGAAGGGGTAATGGTTGGATCTGGAGGCTGGCAGGGACGGCACTAGATGATCCCACTCTGATCCCCATGGGGATCTGGGCCACTGTTTCAGCACAGAGGAACATGATGAAGCAAAGTAATAGAATACATACACACAGAATGAGAAATATGAGAAACCAGCACGAAGGAGTAGCAACCCTCCAACATGTGAGGTAGAATGTTAATAATAATAATTTGGTAATATGTGTAACATACAGAATTTTAGCATTACTTCAGCAGAAAAACATTAACAAATAAATAATGACAAAATAAATAAGGTTGTGAATTATTCAGTCAATGAATCTAGTGTAAAGTGGGTTATATAATATAACAGGTTTAAGTTAAAGTCCATTTTAGCTTTTTTAATGTGTAAAATAATCCATTCCAAAATACACGTGTAAGTTTCACATGAGCAACACATTCCACATATTTATCACATTTCACATATGAAAATTAGACATTTTTTTCATATTTCACATGAAATGTAAGACATCACATGTGAAAGCCAAAATTTAATTTCCAATATCACATGTTTTTCATCTCTTGAGTTTTTTGTATATTGCATGTGAAAGTTGATTAATGATGATACTGAATTGACGCTCTACAGCGCATGGGATTTCCAGAAATTTCCCATCTGAAATAACAACAACAATATGATTAATATTAATATTATTATTAATAATTAGTATTATTAATAATTGTTATACTAATAATGTATGAAATGTAGAGGAAAACAGCATCAATCTAACAAATACAGAAACATCCATACAGTCTTTAAAACATCAAAAATGAAAAGGCTGGTTTTCATAATCAACTATCATTTCTGAAATAAAAACACCAAGCATGTTGCTCAGACATGATTACTGGTCGCTTTTCTCCATTTATTCCTGCTAATGAAACAGACAAACTAATTCATTTGACATATTACATTATTGGGTTTAGAGGTCAATCAGTTTAGTTATTGATAAATTAATCTAATCAAATAAGATTCACATGTAATTAGAGCCTAGAATGCAGCTAATTGTAGTCTATCTTTTTCAGCACACATTAGCATTTTTGTCGGGGCTGACCTACTTGTTGATTTTCCTTTATTTCTAGTAGCACTTTGGACATCTCAGTGATGTCTTTGAGAAAACCAATATCTATATAAAGGGGAGCTGCTGAACTGGGAGGGGGCTTTGAATAGGAGAATAGCAGCCCACTTCTTTGCCATGGAGTGTTCAGTAGCCATCCCTTAATCCTCCTTTCATTTCGCCGACAAATGCCAAGAATCTTGTCTGGCGACCCAATGGGAAGCTGATCAGCCAACAATAGAGGAGCGGTGCACAAAGAGCAAACAGGCAAAACAGGGTTGAGGGCAGTCAGAGGCCTCGGGCATCCCATTAACAGTCCATTTGCAAAGGATACAAACAAGACAATGGCAAACAGAGAAATGAGAAAACAGACCACAAACAATATGGCAACAACAAATTAATAAAATGCCAACACTTTGGCTGGTCTTTAACTGAGCCCTGGATGATTGTTGTGTCGAACCCGCAGAGAGCTCATGTAGTGCAGCTGTGCAGCTCCAGTTTGATGTTCAATGTGTATCACGCATTGAAGTTACTACAGTCAAGTTACATAGACATCATATATTGATACGTTCTAAACAAAGCCATTTAGTGGGTTACTGGAGATCCCAAAGTTTCCAATTTGAGGAAATGTTTATCATTTATGAATATTTCAATTTGATGGAATGGAGCTTTTTAGGAGCTTTTACTCATTTCTTATCTGTAAAAATGCAAGGAAAGCTTTAAGAAAAAAAGAATCAAGGGTTAACATGATATGTTGTGCTTGATTTGTTTGTTATCTGCCAGTATGTCAGGATTTGTCATGGAGACATCTGCTTTAATCCAGCTCATTTAGCTGTCCAGCTAAACATGGGCAGTGAGAGCGCTACAGAAACAACACTCAGAGATGCTCCTCCTCTCAGCCTGCGGATCAAACCGCTGGCTTTAAAGACACAGCTCACTGATACAAATACTGCATTATTCTTTCATTTAGCACAAGAAACAAAAGTATAGACCGTTTAAATAAAATACAGGATAATGTCTGCATATTGTTAACATCTACAGTAGATTAAATGTTGATGCGCATGGACATTCTGTCTTTTAAATAGGTCAACACAATGTGGCCTTTGATCTTTCAAAAATAGAAAAGATGAAATTGATGAATACAAATATTTAAATAAGTATACCCCCATATATCCAGTGAAAAAACAGAGGACATGACCTCAATGTCCTATAGTCATGGACTTAATAAACATATTTAACATTAAGTATGGAAAGAAATAATGTACTTACAAACTGGATTTTGTATTTTTTTTTTATCCTGTCATTAGCTTTCCATTTGTTATCAAAAAAAGAAATTGGCCAAATATGTCCGTAGAGACAGAGGGAAAATGTGTATAACTAGTATTCATATTGTAAGGGAATGTAAAGAGCCTATATTGGGGAAATGGTTGATGGAATTATATAAGCGAGTGGCTAAATGCATCTCTAAAATCCTGTTTGAAATTTCCATACAGAGGGCTGTGTGCTTGGATCTATTAGATGGCTTATTCATAGATTTCTCCATCAATCTATGGAGGAAATCACATTCACAGAATGCAACCATCCAGTGTAATTGGTTCGAAAATGACCTTAAATATACAGAGATTACTGGGGCATAAAGGCCCGGCAATTTTGGGGGGTAGAGTAAATGTTCACGCTACTGAAAGGTATGAAAGTGGATTAATGGCCATTTCTCCGTCACTGCATTAAAATGATTTGACCACATATTTAACACAAGCTCTGATGGGAACTAAGCATTGTTCACACAGCATCCTTGTGGAAATAGATCGGTGTACAGTGTACTACTGTGTACAGTAGCCAGATCTGTGTGAGCTGATCTTACAGAATGTTCTGCTTTTTTGCTCTCGTCACATTTCATGACAAAAGAAATGATCTATTGTGTTGTATTTTGTGTAATTGTCTGCAATCATGAGAATGCGTGTTTAATTAGACCTCGACGGTACTGAATTGAAGAGGAATATTTGGAACAAATACCTTTGATTGAAACATATAGTGTGTGAGGTGTTGCTGCACCATGAGCCTCCAGAACAGCTTCAGTGCTGCTTGTCGTAGATTCTTCAAGGGTGTGGAGCAAAACATATTTCCTAATTTGTTGTTTTGATGATGATGGTGGTGGTGGTGGTAGAGAGCACGGTCTAACATGTCACTGCAAAATCTAAAATAGCTGTTCAGTTGGGTCGATGTTTGCTGTGAAGGCCGTAGCAGATAATTCACATCATGTTTAAACTCATCAAACCACTCAGTAAGCCGTTTGTAATCCAGGGAGAGACCACTTTCATAGGGTTATTCTTTTCATTTGTCACCATCGATATATCAGTTTAGTAATAATAACAACAATAATATTAAAATTAATAATAATAATAATAATAAGCACACTGAAGTGTAACGGAGAATTTAGGAGCAGGAAAACACAAACTCAGGTACTCAACCAAATATAATCATTCTCATGTGACAGTATCAGTATTATTTTGATATTAAATCCTTAAAAGTTAGAAGCCAAGGTTTTTAACCAAAAACACAGGGTTTGAAAAAGAGTTAAATAGATTTTTTTGATTTCAGTATATAATGCAGTGAGAACCCTACAGACAGCTGCTTTATTTAGAGGCTGTTTTTACATTCAGATGCTTATATTGAATAATGTATTTTTATTGGACCTCAGTCATGTCTTTCACCTATGTATAGTGTAGAAACGACATACCTTAAATGACTCACACCCATATCCTTAATTATATAACAATACAATGACGTATACACTGTGTGATACAGCTGACAGTGCTGTTTTGGCATGTAGTTTACCGTAGACGAAATTATGATTGTTTATTGTCTTGCACAGCACATAATACTATCTTAATACTAACTTACATGAATTAGATAACATTTCATAGACTTCAAATTGTACAGAATGCAGCACGCCAGACTACTAACAGGGAAAGAGATCATAACACTCTGTTAATGTCTTTACACCAGCTACCTGTTTATTTCAGAATTGAGATTCTGAGATTTTAATCATTTCTTTTAATTTAAGACTATATCTCTGAATTACTTTGCCCTTATCAACCTGCACGCAGTCTGAGGTCGTCCGACTGGAACCTGTTAGCAGTTTCAATGTCGAGGTGTTCGACTAAAGGGGGCCAAGCTTTTGCTGTCAGAACACCTCAACTCTGGAAAAACCTGCCTGACAACTTAGATGTGCACAATCAGTAGCTTTCTCTTCTGATAATTTACATTTTTATTGAAAGACTTTCTTATAAACTCTTTTTTTCTGAAAATGTATTTTTATCATCTGCATTTTTACCTGTGTTTATTGATTTAAAACTACAATTACATAACTTGTGAACATAATGTTATGCACACACAAGTGTAAGGGAGAGAAACCAAAAAAAGAACATGAAAGAAAAAAGAAAGGATGGGACAGATATCATTATAGATAACGCCATGTTTTCAATTACCAGTCACGGATATATCTAATTGAAATAGACTATAAATGGTTGCCATATAAAATACAACATATTCACCTTTCCTCTCAGTGAAAAATGTTTCATCACATCTTTCAGCAGAGTGGGCTGATGGATTTTTCTGTTTCCAATTTAATAAAATCAATCTTCATGGTGACAATGTCACAAAATGTATGATCATACAGAATATTGGTTATTTGACAGCTCTGCTGGTTATTTGACTGCTTTCACTCCAAACACTGCTGGAACTGGGTCTGGTTCGAGTCGCTTCTGTTAAATCTCGGAAAGAGATATATTAGATATACAAGAGAATATTTTAGTCCAATAATTAACAATCCTTGGGCAGTTCCAAAACATGTGTGCTCATGAATGATATGCTGTCCATATCAATGACAGGATGGATTTACTGTAGGAAAGTGTAATAGTCTGTATAATATGTGGAACTGCATGGGTTCCATGTCTGGTGCATACAGAAGAGGAATGGAAGTGTTCTTGGGCTTTTCTCCACCGATCTTCCATGATTTCCTCTTCCAGACTGTACAGTCTTTTTGCGCCAGCCATAAATATTTGATTTTTTTTTTTACTAAACTCTTGCATATATCTGACAAAATCGGTCAGGTATATTACATTTGTATTGTAGTTAATGGAATGTAGGAGAAATCTGTTGAATGTCGAGTCAGAGAGTCTGTTAACCAGGTTAGCACTGAGCATTGAGCAAAATCATTGCTAGTAGACCAATCACCCTTGTGTACGTGGAACCAAAATGATATGGAACAAATGGTACAAGACCAACTATAAAGACAAAGGTGAGGCAATCCCATAGAGCAGAGCTACTGCAGGGGGTCCGTGAAATTATTGGTTGATTAGACAATTAAAAAACAAAACATGAATCTGTCCATTATTTTAATAGTTCAGTATTGTATGAAAGATAACAGGTATGTTTATGCATGGCAGTGGCACTAATAGGCCATCACCCATTTTTGTTTCCACATTTATATTTAAAATGAAAACATCAATTTGAATAGCTTGTATGCATGATTATCATGCGACAGACAATCTTGATATTGACATTGGTATCAGCTGACAAGGTATGTTTATAAATGGCAGTGGCACGGCCTCCCTACTCACTGTACCTTGCACATGTTTAAAATAAAGACATGAATAAATTAACCTGTGTATTATTTGAATAGCTTGGTATTGAATGCACAATAAAGATGTATGTTTATACATGGCACGAGGCCCAGTTTAATATAAAACACAATTTTATACAATATATATAGTCGGGGGTCCCTGCTCCCTCTCTCTATCAGTTTGGGGGTCCTTGGCCTGAAAAACGTTGAAGACCCCTGGTCTAGAGTCTTTGTCAGAAAAATGTCTGTTTTATTTTGTTCCAAAAAAAGTAAAATAATGCAGATTTAAATTTCTGAGAAAGTACTTATTCATGACGACAGGAATATAGGCGATATGCCAAAATCACAATATAAGTAATTTAATTTCTAGTTAAATATATATGTCACAATATAGCATGCTTTCTGGTAGTTCAATAATTAAATAGTCTATATGGTATAACCACATCAACGCCTGCACTCCTGTGTGAATTAAATACTAGATTATAGAAAAACAAATTAGAACTTCAGTGGGAAATGAACATAACACATTTAAGGGAACTTATAGAGAAAGAAAAATGTCCATGTATATACCCATTTGTTAATCGCATTGGACTGAGTGGTAATGTAAAGTGTGATGTAGAAAACCCCCCGCAATCTTCAAATGATATTCCCTCAAAATATTTCACATCAGATTTTCAGTTAGTATGTGCTTGTTATTATCAACTTAGATCTTGTGTCATGATATCTCAATATATGATTTTATAATGGAGAATGGAGATTCCATTGTTTGGTCATATCATTTTGAGAAATTTTGTTGAGACAACAAAGGAATAATATCTATTCCAAGGTATTTCAATTGATCTAAAATTGCAAATGGTAAGGAGATAATTCTTAAGATTGATTGTGAATAATATACCTTTAGAGAGGTTAAGCCTATATCCTGATTCGACTCCAAATATTTTCAAGGATGCTGGAAGTAGAGGGTAGGATCTAGGGAAGGGGCTATTGGCGTCCCTGGCGTTATTCAGAGATGTAATCTCAGACTTAATAGTCCACAGTATTTAGGCCTCCATTTCTGTTGTGCACTGCATTGTGGTACAACAGCGTCCACCAACACCACACTTCCCAAGTTACTCAGTGTACAGTTTACAAATCAGACATTTCTTCCCTCTCAGACAATGAAACTTATTTCAGAGATCCTTGATACACACTGCATGTTGTTCCAATATCTTTGGTGCAGTTAAATATGTTAAATATATGTTAAGATGTTATCACTTAAATGGGGCTGTGTGTGACAATATACTTCAAAATCATGTACAAAACGGTATGTTTGAAACATAACAGTGCAATACATTTTAAAATAAAACGATCTTTTCTAAAGTACTGTTTCGAAACAACATGATCTTTGGACAAATAATGTGTTGATTTTCAATCAATACATAGTTATCAAAACACCTCCAAATTCATTTAATTTATCAAAACTGATTAATGGGGTTAACTTCAAAATGTTTGGGGGTATCTTGGTTATTTTGATATGTTTACCAAGTATACTGGTTATCATTTCTGGGAGAAAGGCATGTCCTTAGAGATGGTGATGTGATCATACAGCCTGATTTTATTATGAATCAATAACAAGCTCACATTTGAAAACTGAAAATACTTTGACTTTCTATGAAGAAAATATTTTACCCTTTTTGCAAATGCTGGCCTTAAAGTCAGCATTGTTTAGCATTTTAGCCCTATTCAGGATGCCAGAGACATTGAGCATGTGGGCACAAAACAACCAGTATGTCTGCATTCATGCGTGGTCTACTGATACACAAACAGTTGCTAACAAGAAAAAAAGGAGAAAAAAACCCTAAAATGGAGTAAGAGGCCCGGCAGTATTTTGTGCCTGCATTTGCCATTGAAGGAGTTGATGAACTCTTCCAAGTTTATTAAAGAAAGGGAAACAATATGAACCAAAGGCTTGTGGCAAGCAGTCTGACAGTTTATAAAGTGGCGGCCATTGTGGCCTGAAGGCAGATGCATGAATACCCTTGAATAGACTCCCTCAAAGTGACACGATTGAGCTAGACAACAGCAAAACGCTGAAAGGAAAGCTTCTCCTCTGCGCTGCCAAGCTGATCGGCATTTCTAATGCTCTTGCTTTGAATGAATGTACATCTGCAGTGGGAGGGTTTGCTGTGGTCCACTCACTACACATTTTTTTCTACTGTTTGAGTGGAAGTAAAACCTTGTGCCTCATATAGCCACTGCATGCAGCAGGTGTCTTCCTACTGTTAGAGAAATTAGCAAACAGAAAAGAGAACTCAAGACAACATACTTTTACTGAAGGCCTCTATTTGTTACTCTTTTCCGAACTGAGTGTAGCATAATGTTCCCTAAAGTTGAAATGGTTTGAATTCATTTGATGGAAAAAGAATGATGAGGAGGGAAATTATTAATTAATGAGAAAACAGATGAACATTTTGAGTCTTTGGAGCCTTTGAAAGGTGTGAAAGATACTAAAGAAAATGAAGCCGTACCTGAAGATGAAGCACTATTCTAGATTTTACAGAAGCTAAGAGAAGCTAATACAGGAGTAATATGATCTCTTTTCTTAGTTCTTGTCAGAACACGTGCTGCAGCATTCTGGATCAACTGGAGAGTCTAAAGATATTTTTGGAGCAGCCTGATAATAAGGAATTGCAATAATCCAGCATAGAAGTAACACATGCATAGACTAGTTTTTCTGCATCCTTTTGAGGCAGGATGTGCCTGATTTTTGAAATGTTACGTAGGTGAAAATGGGCAGTCCTTGAAGTTTGTTTGATCTGGGAGTTAAAGGACATATCCTGATCAAAGATAACTCCGAGAGTCTTTGCTTTGGTGCTGGAGGTCAGGGCAATGTCATCTAGAAAAACTATATATGTGAAAATGTGTTTTAGAGGTGTTCTGGGCCTAGTAGAATACCTTCAGTTTTGTCTGAGTTTCACATCAGGAAGTTTCAGGTCATCCAGATTTTTTTGTCCTTAAGACATGCTTGAAGTTTAGCGAGCTGGTTGTTTCATCTGTCTTGATAGATAGATATCATTGGGCATCATCTGCATTACATTAACAGTTTATGAATTGTTTCATAACAACATTGCCTAAAGGAAGGTGAATAGCACAGAACCTTGTGGAACTCCATGACTAACTTTGGTGTGCATGAAAGAGCCGCAGCGGGCTCCAGTTCCTGCCTCTGCCGTCTCCGAGCCCCAGCGGTTTCCAGTTCCGGCCGCTGTCTCCGCGGGGCCACAGATGACTCCAGCTCCCCGTGTCCGGTCGGCGGTCCGGCCGATTCCAGCTCCTCGTGTCCGGTCAGCGGTTTGCCCGACTCCGTATCGAGCTGCCGCCTCGGAGCTGCAGCGGGTTCCAATTCCTGCCGCTGCCGCCTCCGCGATGCAGCGACCTCCAGTTCCAGCCGCCGCCGCCTCCGAGCCGCAGCGGGCTCCAGGTCCAGCCAAAATCACTGAGGGGGGATGTTTTCTCCTGCATGTGCCGATGAGTATGTGAAAGATCTATAGAGCATAGATCTTCAAGTGATGAAAAGAGTGTCCATCGAATGCCTCTATTTTGGTCTTCAGTTGTTTGTCTCATTACCCAGTCAACAGTAATATTGAAGAGAAAAGCTGACATCACACATGCTTGTCTCACACCTGTCTTCACTTGGAATTTGTGGAGACTGTTTCCAACCCTGCGAAGTTGGTACAAAAACTTTGGATCACAAGAACCATATCTTCAGGGATCCCATACTGCCGCAATATATGCCAAAGGCTTTGACGATAAATGGAGTCAAATGCTTTTTCAAAGTTAACAAAGTATATATACAGTTCCCTCTGCCACTCTGTGCACTGCTCTATGATGTAACGTGAATATGTGATCATTGCAACCGCTACCCTTTCTGAAACCTGCCTGTTCTTTTTGGAGATGTTGGTCTACAGCATCTGTTATTCGATTAATAATCTTTGCCATGATCATACTTGGTATTGACAGAAGTGTAATTTCACGCCAGTTGTTACAATTTCTTAGAGAACCTTTCTTTGGTACTTTGATGATGATCCCCTCTGACCAGTCATCAGCTATTTTCTTATTCTCCCACATAGACGTAAAAAGTGGTTGAAGAATTGTAGCTGCCAGATTCGGGTCTGCCTTGAAGAGCTCTGCATTGAGGTTATCTGGACCAGGGGTTTTCCTGTTTCTTAAGGATTTAATCGCCATTATAATTTCATCTTTGGTTGGTGGTTCAATGCTGATATCCAAATCTGCTTCTGCATCTTGGAAGTTAGCCTGTGTTGTTGGTGGAGGCCTGTTCAGCCCTGTGTCTCTGTGCTATGATGCACTCTAAATCCTTGCGGAAAATCCTCAGATCAACTATTGGTGGGGGCTAAGCTAAAAAACCATGATCAAGGAATTGATGAATTGATTATCTTTAGAAATGAATATGAATATATATTTGTGAGGTGTTTTAAAGATGTAGAT
This sequence comes from Anarrhichthys ocellatus, assembly GCF_004355925.1. Lineage (NCBI taxonomy): Eukaryota > Metazoa > Chordata > Actinopteri > Perciformes > Anarhichadidae > Anarrhichthys > Anarrhichthys ocellatus. Next base: position 510,039 of record NW_022280138.1, read on the forward strand.
CTTTAGTAGAAACTTAACTTGATTAATACATTGTTGGTTTGGGTCTGCACATGGGGTTTGTTGACAAGAACATATAGAATAACACTAGGCTTATCCTTTAAAACTTTCTCCTTTATTGACAACCATATTCAAATGTTATCGCATTGTTGCATTGCAAGGTGTGGCGATATGGACAAAACTAATACCACATTAACTATATTGATTTTTTTTTTAAATGCTTTAATCGTCCTTAATATAAAAAGAATCATGAGGTAAAGTTTAAATAATTAGAATCATATTTTTTACCTATGTCCTCAAGATTAAAAAAAAATTCATTGTCTATCACATGATAGACCATTGTCTTTGGTTTAGTGCTCACAAACAATATAAAACATACACCCATGAAAGACACATAAAATTACTTTTAACCACAAACGGATAAAACCAAAACACGATAGCGCTGAGCCTCACACCGCAAGTCGCTCAAAAAAAGCCTCGCCAGAAGTATTAGATTAGAATATCAGAGTTGTGTCAAATGTTGGTCAAATTTAACCTAGCATGCTGCTTGTGGCTAAACAATTAAAACTGTGTTCTTTATTGTTAATCAATGAAAACCAATATAAAGCAAATTCTAAAAGAGATTTTTCAGCTACAATAATGTCTGAATGTAGAATTATTTAAAACAGCACTAGGAATTTACAGATCCCTCTTATGTTTTTTCATAGGTGATTTAGACTGGTTTATGATCACATAATGCCCAGTGTATTACACATACTGTATGTAAACTGGCCGACGAGGCTTGGTTGGCCCAAATTGGCATGAAAAGACATCAGTGGAAGGATAGCTTTTTCCCCCTGGAGTGTCGAGCATCAGGTGAGAAGCTCGCCGATCCCTCCATCTCTTACAAATGTATTGGAGTCCATTTCAAAGCTTTTTAAACAGAATCTGTGAAGGGAGTCAACACGCACAAATCACTTCATTTTCTTTGCACTGCTCTGATTGTTAATCCACTTTCTTCCAAAGTAAGATTATTCTATTGCTCTTTAAAACTTTCTGCAATTGCTTTCTTTAAGCCTGCAGCTGTCCACTGAGGGCTTTGCTGTGTCGAATATATCTTAAGAGTGCCTCTTATTATTATATTTGCTCCCAGCTCTAATCTTTATCAGTGTTTATATTGACAGTCGGCAATTTTTGTTTATGGCTATTTTTTATCTATTAAATAAAGACACATGCATGCCAGTGCCTGGGGAGGAAAGAAGATAAAGACTTTGCATTAATAGCAGTTTGCTAAGACATAATGCCCTGATAAAGCCAGCATCTTTGTGTGGGCTGGATTGAGTTCAGTGCCAGTTCTATGTAGCGTTTACGAAGAGCACACAGCTTGCCTCTCACAGATCCTATAGCTTTCTGTGACATCATACGTTTGTGGCTGCAGTCAAGTATTTTTTGATAGTAAAACAACAAAAGTTGGGATTTTTCCATTCATTTTTTCAGCACAGAGAGTGTGCAGACTTCATAAATCTTTTGGCAAATATTTTACTCATCATTGTAAAACTGCCTACGTTGCACACACTCCACTCCTGCTGCTTACTATACACTTTTGCTGCATTTGTTGTGACTAAATACCATTGTGTTGGAGATGTATTGGAACAAAGGCAGGAACAATGCTGAACTGTGTGAATGGGAGCGTGTGCAGAGGCAGTGCTGGTCTCGGCTTCAGCTCAGTTTTGCTCACTTGGGCTTGAATTCGAGGCCTTTGTTGACGGAGCGGCTCCTGGTGCCAACTGGCAGATTTTTACTTTACTTTCTTTTGTGTTCTTTGAATACATTTTTAAAACTTTGGCTTTGGCCTCAATTAGTTGAATGTTCAGACCTTCAATTCAAGGCCCTGCATTGTTGGTACAGGCATAATAATCTCCAAGTCAAACAAAAATTTGCCATTGCAGCAAAAATGAAAGGAACCTGTTATTACAGTAAGCTGTGTTACAAAATACATATTTATTGACTGAAAACTTTTAGAAGCAACTGAGAGCTATTTATGCATAGAAAACGTTTGAGAATTTTGTGAAATATTTCAGTTAAATACCCTTTTAAATAGGTAACATAAATGATCTAAAATGGGTCATTTGTATTAGCAGGCATAGAGTGAATTTATACTCATGAACACAAAGGTTTGCAGATATGTACGACCACAGCAGGTGCAATTATACTGAATGATGACTACCTTTATCCTCAGCTTCATATTGACTCTTTATTTTAATTCTACTGATGTGGGTCATGAAAGTGAAACTTTACTTTGTTAAAATGCAATTCCTAAATACAAAAATAAAATCTGGTTCATGTTCCAACAACCTCCCCCATCTATCCGTTCCATGTCATGCCTCGGCACCATTTGACCTCTTTAACTCTTAAATATGCAGGCGGCACTTTGCTCGGCTGCTCAGCTTTAGTGACTCAGTCTGGAAGTGTTTACTGAGGTCTTGCAGAGTGCAGTGGGGCTGCTCGTGGTCTTTCATGGCCTGCAGCCCCCTGAGGTGGTGGATCTATTGGTCCTGAAAGGCACTGGGAGGCTCCCGGGCCTTTGTTGTTTAAGGTGAGCCCACTTTGTCACTGAGGCAGCTGACCAGAAAGAGGTGTCCAAAGAACCTTCACAGACAAGGCCGAGACAAGAAGGCTAAAAGAGCCACAGCCGGCACCTCTCCACTTTCCTCTGTCCACATCTATTGACATGCCTCCAGCAAAAGCTCCTCAGCTGCTGAAGACAGGCAAAAGCCCTGAAGTGGACATTGTGATTGTAGTCCTACTACTGGGAGTTCTCTGGTTATTTGCTCTGTTAGATGTGGTCTTTGAAATGGATGGTAAATATGTTGGGAAGAATTAGCTAGCATGTTGATTAAAGTGTCCATTCACCCACCAAAAAAAGTTAACTTAATTCAAGCTAACCACACGCAGTACACAAACCATCTGTGGTCCTGCTTTTTGTACGCCCTTCCATCCAGATCTCCTCCCTACCACTTGTCTGCTGCAAGAGTGTAAAACTTCCTGGACAGGAAAAAAATGATTACAGCCATTACATTTTCCTCCAAAATGATTTTGGCAATACAATTCACTGGTGAATAAACTAGAACATGTTATTGGCTTAGTTTTTAGTATATTTACCATCACCAGGAGAGAGGATTTCTGCTTCTGTTCTTTGTGCTAAGTGAGGCTAAACGTGTCCTGGTACATAAAACTGAGCCATCTTCTACTCATCCGACTCCGATTTGTCAGGAAAACAGTTCCTCTGTTGAAGAATGCTGTACAACCACAACCAGTAGACCAGTTTTTAGTTTTCTTTCACCATCAAAGTTTTTAATCTAAAAATTTGGTGTATCTCATTTGCGAGCTTCTAGTCTGTGATTCTGGGCAATATGAATATGTCATGTAGAAAGAAGGTGTGTGGCAGCTCATAGTGTGAAAAAGAAGAGTGTCGGCAGTGAGGAGAGCAGGCAGGTGGGTTAAATCCTGCCCTAAGGCTGAGCAGATAGTGGAGAAAGAGATCGTTATCAGAGGCAGCACACTAGACTTGTACACTTACACTTTTACTGAGACTTTCTCCTTCTTTCATCTCTAACAGACAAAAACACCACAACTGTGGACAGAACTGAAGCATCAACATGCTATTTTGCAAGAAATGGTTTTGCACTAATACATTCATCAGTTCTTGAGCCAATGTAGTCTGTTCGACTGGTCAGAGTGTATAGAGCTAAACTGAAAGCAGATCCTGAGTGTAATTATACTGGAACTAATATGATTTTCAAAATTACCCATAATTTCATAGTTTCATGCAGCTCTCCAGAGCTCTGTCAGTCATTGTCCTCATGTCTTGGTCAAAGTGGGGAACAGTATTGTCAGTATTCTCTAACAGAAGCCAGTTTACACAAGTCAGTCAACACAGGATTTATGTCATCTGTCTATTGAGCAGCTTGATGAACAAAGGGTCCTTTACACTCTAAAAAACTCTAAAAAACACCATCCAAACAATCTAGTCTGCTCCTCCAAACACATGAAAGACCTCAGTCACTTTCACATACAAGTTCCCACAACCAAGTGGCTCATGAGGATGGGTCTCAAGGAAAAAAAGGACCAAAAAAAAACAATATTTTCGATCTTACAAGCTGTTCATCAGCCTGAAAAAAATATATAGATATCACTAAAAACAGTAAATAACACTTACAAAAAACTGTAGACAGAGGTCACCATCCTTTTAAAACACTAACACATGGTGGGTATTGTCTGCGCTGATAGGATTCAGTGTTTCCCCCAGAACTATATGCCAGTCAGAGATGGCTTTAAAAACAGGGTGCATCATGGGAAATGAAATACACAGAAATATATGTACAGAAAATAAATAATGAACTAATTCAATTCCTACATTTGCTTCCTACTGCTGGGAGGCATTATATTCAGTATTAACATACCTATTTCATCCCAACCAAACAAAAACACTTTGTTCAAGTGGATTCAATTTTAGATTGATACTTAAGGACTGGAAAAGTAAAAAAAAGCAACATTTGAAAGCCAAATGCTAAGAGCTACACAGCACACATTCTGAAAAACATAATTGGGTATTAATTTGATGATAAATTGCTCTGCCTAGAACATATGGAATTACAGCTATAATTATTAATATTAATTAATATAAGTACAATGTATAATTTTCTGCAACAATGGATAACTGGCTTTGGATTGAATTGGACCATAATTGTTTAATTTGATTTGTTTTCAGGGGAATAGGGTGTGTGTGTGTGTGTGTGTGTGTACTTGTATATCTATGTTTGTGAGGACCAATTTGAGTTTTAAACCTTCAGGTGAGGACATTTTTGAAAACCGAGGACATTTTGTCAGGTCCTCACCTCTTCACAGGCCTCAGGTTCAGACTTGGTTTTAAGGTTCTGTTTAGAATGAGGTTACGGTGTTGTGTTAAGCATTTAGTTGTGATGGTAAGGGTATGCATTATGTCAATGAGTCTCCTCACTGATAAAAGTGTGTGTGTGTGTGTGTGTGTGTGTGTATTGTAGTTGCTGCACATGGCAGTAATCTGATAGAAAATAAATGCATGGATGTGTTTCTATACTAATCGTATTCTCTCTGTTACAAAACAAGGCTGTTATTTATACCGCAGCACAATTGCAAACCATGAGTGTGTGTGTGTGTGTGCACCATGCTCCCATTCTCCCGATAAGACATAGCATGCCAATCGAGGGATCTGGTGGAGACAAAGATGAAGTCCAGGTTTAGCCCCTCTATCGGCTCTAGGCGTCTGTCTCATTACCATAATCTCTGCTTTCCATTATCAGCTGGAGAGAGGAGCTGACCCTCCTGATCCACCGGCCTGTCAAACTTTATTCTCCTCCATCCTGGGGATCCTTATTGTGCTGCCATGCAAACTGAGCGTGGAGCTCCTGCAAGCATGCATTACCAAACCACCAATGCTGTTCAGGTTGTCAGCGCGGCTACCCGGACACTGTGCCATTTACATGTTCAATTATTGTGAGCTTCGATCTCAGCTCTGCTTTTTTAAATCTGCTCTCAGATGACCCAGTTTTTATAAAGTCTTTACTCTAGCAAGACAAACTTAAAGGCAAAATGCATATGAATCAAGTGCAAAAAACAGACATGTAGAGGGTTCCTCATTCTCATCTGCTTATTCTATGAGCATGTTACCTAATTCTTAATGGTGATAAAACAGCTGCCTGTGTTTTTGACACTTTATTATAACATTTTCCACAATTTATATCTTATTGTGCTCTATGATTTTGGGATGGAGGTATAAATATATATGTTAAAAATATATATTTTTTAATTTTCTTTAAAAAAATAATAATACAGATGTTATTTTGATTTCTAAAATGTATTGACCCACATTATATGCAATTTACACATCAACAAGCAATACTAAGCTAGGACAAGATCAGAGCCCTAAATGAAAAAAAATATTCAGATAAATAAAACTGGTCAAATACCTGATATAATTTCCTGAGTGTACTGTCTATAGTACTGTCTATATTGTGTAGTTCCTTTTCTTTAACTTCAGTGGTAGATATGCTGGTGGGAATATGGGTCAATGTGAAGTTGAGAGCTTGTAAAATTGTGCACCTGTTTCAGACTTCTGTTGGCTTTACACACAATCTGCTTTCTGTACTGTCAATGTGTTGACTAACATCACCCCTAAAACTCTGGGAGGAAAAATAGAGTGACTGGTTTGGTAGCAAGGTGATTCAGAAGAAGAAATAAATAGGTAAACAAGTCATTACAAGCCTTACGGCCGTTTTTTTAGCTCGGATGCCAAACAGTGTGGGCTGACAGAGAGGAAGAGTCAGAGACAGAAAATACTGTGAGGCGAGGAAGCCTCATTTTCTATCACATCCCTCCCTCTCTCCCACCTCTGCCCCTCTCCTCCCCTAAATCCAGCAGCATGTGGAGGGAAAACAAATAGAGTCCATCCTGTCACAGCAGCACCCCGAGGACTCGGAGGTGCCTTTTGGAAAGTGATCCCAGCCCACTGCAGCGGCCTCAAGTGTTGTCACACTGAGTTAGTGCCAAATTGCTTTGCAGCAACCCCCCCCCCCCCCCTCCGCACAAGCACACACACACACACACACACACACACACACACACACACACACATCCCTACACCAGCCTACCAGCTACAAACAAGACATACTGTACATGGATATATGTGCATGTGTATGTTTTTACCTTGGTTTTAAAGAAAACAAATCTTTGCAGCGAGTAAATAGTGAAAGAATTGATTTAATTAATGCAGCAGCATGTCCTGCGGCCACATGTAATCCATTGAGAATTCTCTAGCGGGAGCTTTCAAGGGGGGCAGCTAGGGGGGGACTACAAAAAGATATTCTCCCTGAGACTCTTCCAGTGGCCTGTAATGGGAGCCTTGCACTAATCCCATAATTCCTTGTTTAATTAAACTACAGAGCCAACCCGTAGTTGTCTAAGCCAGTTTGATGGGCCTTTTCTTTCCTACTGCACCAGCACATGACCAACTTCTGCACACAATGAAGACACTCATACAAACAAATAAAAAACGGTGAGAAAATATCCATGTCTGCTCTCCACTCTCTAGTCAATACCCAGAATTCACTACACCACAATAGATGGAACACATTTACAACAGATAAATAGACCTGCACATTTGCAAACCTCTGCTTCACTGACGACCTCCTCACTGTTCTAACTGATTTAGACCTGATTCACCTGATTCATCAAAAGCTGAAGCCTAGGTGAGACAATAGGAGTCTTCCAAGTTCATTGTGTGTTACACTGTGTGAGATTTGTCTAAAATCTTGGTCTCAGTCTGTCAGATGGTGAGATAATGTCTGGTGAATTATCTATTTAGGTTGGAAAAAAGTCAGTAGCTCACATCATCCGTCTGAACAGCCCTCACATTTTGAAATGCATCAAATCAAAAAGCCATAGAGTTGACATTCACATGCTCTATGCCTTTTCATTTTAACACTATCTTTTTTTTAATTTTTTTTTTTTAAATTAAAAAATAATGATAACAGTGTTGCATTGATGTACTTGTGTAATTGCATGCTTTATTTTGATTGAGTAGTTTGTAGACATGGGTGGTATTGCGGGATTTTAGTCTTAAAATCATTTTTGGTCTTTGTTTTTTGGCTTTTTGGGCCTCACAGTGAGATCTAAGACCACAGTTTTGTGGTGACAACCAAAATTGTGACACAGTGGGGGGTCTTTATAAACTTAAAGATTTTCATTTGGATGCTATATATGGCTAGCCTTTCCCCCCCCAACATGGTCATACAATGTATTTGCTTCTGCAACTGCCTCTCTATAAATGCTAGATTAAATTAATAACAAACATATTGCTTGTTTTAAGGTATTTTGTTACCAAAATATCCACCTTTAATCAAGTGTGTGATATTTTCTCATAAAAACCTTTTCCTCCTACAAAATAGAACAAGTAAAGATTCCTCAGTGTCATTTGTTACAGCACCCGGCACTGTGAAGGGTGATCAATATTCCTGTTCATAGTGTTCAGATTTTAGCTCTCTTTCATGTTGTTAAATTTTAAAAAGCCATATTGTTTGCCACTTTGCCAACCTCCCGTATGACATCTGAATTGTCCTCTCCTGAGCTGTGATGTCATACCATAGTCCTCTACAGTCCACATACAGTGGAGCTCTATGTATCTGCTCTCCAGTCTGGGTAAGTAGGCAGCCTCATTTAAAATGGATATCTGCATGTGTCAGATAATCTTGCATGGCTCCTTCTGAACAGTAGCATGGACACATCGTGTGTGTGAGTGAAATCAGCTGCACAATAAATATTTTGGGACTACTTTCAGCCTGCCAGTTTCTGGGCTTGCCCTGAGGCCCACAGTGGAAGAATGGTGCTACACACATCACCAAGGTGGTCTGGAGAGATTAGCACCCCTCATTCCACTTTAACTCTCAGCACCGTGCCCTGGGGGATGCTGGGATATACAGGTTTTGATATAGAATTGTACTTACCAAGCACAAGAAAATTGTATTGTCATATAACCACACAGAGAAAACAGTGGTCGTGCTGTTTGAAGCATCATTTGTCCCTCTTTCCTCTGCCTGCCTCTCTCTGTATTTGGAGGAAGTTGTGAACATGCCTTTTACTGTGTTGTGTTCTGGCCTGTTTTGGCTTCCATGTCGTCCATTAATCTATCTCGTGAGGCATTATGCCTGCTGGACACGCTGCTTGCTAATCGCAAGAAGTATTTCTTCTTCGAAAGAAGAGCACAATAATGAGTCCTTCATATCGACATTGTGAACGGATCCTCTTCACGGAGTCTGCCGTGTTGCAGCACCACATTTCTACAGTAGGCCAGAACGGACAAACCAAACACCGACTCTGGAGACAGTCTTTTACATTTTTACATAACCTGAAGGCCAACGTAGTTCTAAGACAACGCTTGGAAAGGGAGGGGTGAGCAGAGGGGTATTCAGTTGATTGCAATTTGCAACCAACACGCTGCTTTCGAATTGCTCCAATAACAGCTGCTTCCTCCGCAAAAATGCAGAATTTAACTGCACAACAGCTGCTAGTAAAGACAACAAGGTCAGCAACGCCTGTAATCAGTTGTCCATGTTGAATTAACCTGGTAGTCGATCGACAATCAAGGCTGTTGTTTGTGTTTTTCCGGGTAAGGGTCATGTGATAGAGGCGAGACGAATCAGGGAAGAACACGTAATGACTGCTAAGAACCAATCAAGTATTGAACGCGGGTGTCTACGTCATCGTTTCCAAACTTATGCGTTTACGATCGTCTACACGAAGAGGTAACCCCGGAGTTTTCAAACGTATCCATTTTCGGTGCTCTGAAACTCTGGTGTAGTGTGGACGCTCAGTATAAACGTAGCAAAAGACATGCGTTTTCAAATGGAAACCCAGTAGTGTGGACATGGCCTGATAGGTGGAGCAGTGTGTGTACTAGTTCCGTTAGCTACTGGTAAAGGTTTGTGTTGATATATTTGTTCTGTTGTTTGCTATGGATCGACTTCCAGTTTTGCCAAACGCCTCCATTTGTTGTTTCAGATTATTCCCAGTTTATAATCCAGTGGACAGTGTGAATCAGACATTAGGGCCCCGCTAAACTAAATTGTACGTGCAAAGTTGAAAAACTAAATAAATCATAGTAACAATAACACATTTTATTTATAGAGCGCTTTTGAGAATACTCAGACACTTTACATTAAAATCATCATGTAAAAAAGCTATACACTAAAATTGTAAAACACACAATATTGGTCACACATTAAAAGCAGTTCTGAAAAGGTGAGTTTTGATTTGTGATTTGAATATGGAAAGGGCAGTGCAGTCTCGGATGTGTTTCCGGACAGATGGAAAGGGCGTAGCAGGGGAGGTGTTCAGGTTGCTGTAGATGGTGTTCATTTTTGTTTGGAAAAATGAAAGGAAAGAGTTTCATTTGTTCACTGTGAAGGATGTGGAGGTGTTGTCCCTGGGTTTGAGAAGCTTGTTCATTGTGGAGAAGAGAGCCTTTGGGTTAGAGGAGCCAGAGTGTATGAGGTGTGAGTAGTAGGTGGACCGGGCTGAGATAAGAGCATCTTTGTATTGTTGAAGGTAGTCAGAGTGGGCTTGGAGATGGACTGTTAAACCTGTTTTCTTGCAGAGTCTTTCAAGCTGGCGCTTACAGGATTTCATATGGTGGAGTTCAGGAGTGTACCAGGGAGCTGAGTGTATGAATGAGACAGCTTTGGTTTTAATGGGAGCCAGCTGATCAAGACAGGAGGAGAGTGTGTTATTGTAGTAGTTTACAAGATCGGAGGGATTATCAGATAGCGGGGGAGGGGAGGCAGACATGGTACTGGCAAGAGAGGCTGAAAGAGTTGTGGGGGAGATATATTTGAGATTTCTGAAGGATATGTTGCGCTTAGCTTTTGGGATGGGGATAGGGATGTCCATGTCCATGGTGATAGCCAGGTGGTCAGAGATGTTGAGGTTGAGGCTGGAGAGTTGAGGTATTGTGAGACCAGTGGAGCAGATCAGATCCAGGATGTGACCTCTGCTGTGGGTGGGGAAGTAAATAAACTACATATTATTATACTGTATATGTGAATGATATGCATCATGACATGTCTCATTTGAAAGTGACAATTTTTTTGCCAATAACAATGCAACCAGAAAACGCCAATCAGCATCTTTTGACTATTTAAAATAATGAGCCTTTTGATTTAATCAGCTAATTGTAAGTTTCTTTATGGGAAGTAGTGTGATGTCATACAAACTAGTGGTGTACGGACCACCCCTCACAGTTCCTCACACATGTGAACAGCAGATTATTTGCATTATTTTTTTTACAGTTTAATCATCATAGTGTGAAATAAAGTTTTACTGCCGCTCATACTTTTTCAGGTAATACGTCTCTAAATATCTATGCAGAGTTGCAGTGAAAAGATATAAAGCAGTAGTGTGTTCATATGAACGGAGCAGGTTAAAAGCATTTGATGGTGAAAGTCATGGCGAGTGGAGGAAATTGAGAAGCCATTTAAGTCACACGTTTGGCTTCCCTGTAACTAATAACGACGGGATGAGGGTGGTGGACAAAACCATTACGGTATGTAGGCGTTGTTCAACGAGAAAGACACACGACAACAGCAATACATTGGGCATGTCCACACATATGAAGCGCCACCACCCTGGTCTGTCAGCGACGGGGGCCAAGGCACAACAACAACAACAACTTATCACTGCAGCATTTAAGAAACCGTTTGCAGCAGAATCAGAATCAGGCTAAAGCTATTACAACATCTATTGCGGTCTTTATTGCTGCAGACATGAGACCACACTGTAGAAAACAAAGGTTTTCAAAATATGGTTAAAGTGCTTGAGCCACGCTATGAAATCTCTTCAGTATGAAGATCGTTCTAGGCCTCTATGAGAAGGAAAAGACTGGTACAGCTCACTTCATCATGGTGGAGTGGGAGATTTAAAGTCCGGTGCTGCAGACACGCCCCCTCTGTGAGAGTCACACAGCCACAAATCTGCTGATACCCTTTCCCCAGCTAATGTAGATATATTCTCATCTTTATAAAAGTAAGTATCTTAAATATTGTGTTTTTCATGTAAGACTATAGCCCAAAGTTATTTGTTTTAAGTGTTCTTGAAGTTCTTTAATTAATAAATGGAAAAAAAAGCAAAGTTATATTTGTCCACGCCCCCTTTTCTTTGCTGATCTGAAAAATTATCCGATCCATGACTCAAAAACCACGGTACGATCCGAACCGTGAGGTTTGTGATCCGTTGCACCCCTAGTTGTCATACTGGTGCAACTGTGCAAAATGATGACTTTAAAGCAGGAGACCATAGTTAGCATCCAGTCTCCTACCAACCAGGGAGCTAATTTGGGACACGTACATCTCATTACACTCATTACATTATGAAACATGCTAAGATGAGTGACGTCTAATGGGTCCCCTCCATGTGTTTGTCCAGGCAGTCGGATGGATGAAGTGTCAGACGTGGAGTCGGAGCCTGACCTCCCCCTAAAGAGGAAACAGCGCAGGAGTCGGACCACGTTCACAGCGGAGCAGCTGGAGGAGCTGGAGAAGGCTTTCGAAAGAACTCACTATCCCGACATCTACACCAGGGAGGAGCTGGCCCAGAGGACCAAACTTACTGAGGCCAGGGTTCAGGTAATACACTAACATCCATCTATTAGAAGCAATTTACAAGAAAACTAAAAGGGCACTTGCCACTTGGAGTGCGCAGACAATGGTGCAGACAATGCTCCTCAGAAGGTCCCATTCCCCAAGTTGGGAAGTGGTATGGTGTGTGCATGAGCTTTAACTTGTAATGTGGAAACAATGTGGATGCTACACAGACAATGTGATGTATTTTATTGCTAAAACAACACGTTAGCTGTTTTTGAGTTGTTGTTTTGACCTGAGGGGGCGTTCAGGTGAATTTTCCAAGTTGGGAACTACATTGTCCGATTATTCCGAGATCTTTCAGTGGTACCAGGCTACTTTCACTCCAGACTGGTTTTCATTTTTATTTTTATTCTGCTTTCCTTTCTGCTCTCAGAAACATGCACACAACACAGTTCTTATCGAACTGTTTTGTTAACCTGTATAATAGGATTGATTTGATTGTTGTACAAGATGTCACATTATTGTGATACTTAATGAACCAAATTCCATATTTACCCACTGAGTTCAACTATCTTTTACACATACACACAGTATAATGCGAGAGACTCTGCCAGCTGTTCGCATCTCAGCTACAGAACCTGTCTTTGGTCTGGGTTTTGACAGCTCCCCAGTGTCCCAGTAGTGCTGGAGAAAATACTGTGGAGCTCTAACAACAGCTGTTAGGTGCTGGACAGTGGGGTGGGGGCTGCATTCCTCATCAATGTCTCACTCCCTGACATCTTGGCTGGAATCTGTTATTCCCACCACTTTCCCACCACCCCTCATGTAAAATGCACAGCAGATCACTGAAGGGTCTGGGCTGTCTCACGGAAGCTTTAATCCACAACAGCAACGTGGCTCAATCAAGACCCAGGAAAACTAAGAGTGACACAGTCGGTTCGATCCCCGGGCCGTTCGATCCCTGGTCCGCTAGTGGCATGTCGATGTGTCCTTGAGCAAAACACTTAGCCCCAAAATTGCTCCCGTAGCTGTGCCTACGGTGTGATAGAATCTGAATTGTAAGTCGCTTTGGATAAAAGCATCTGCTAAATGACTGTAATGTACTTGACAGACACTGGTCTTACTCAGTGGCGGGCCGTGCATTTTATACCTGGGCCTGCACTCGTAAAAATGAAGCTCAACACCTACAAATACACTCTGAGTGCAGATACATGAATACCCGTATGATGGGATGCAGCGGCATTAACGAACAATGCATATAGTCAAAATCAATTCAGCTAAAACACGCATTCCGCCACACACTCAAGAGCACGAGCCATTCAAATATTAGTCATATCAGAGGGAACAATATTACCCATATCATGAAAATGACACCATAGACAAATTAACAGAGTAGTAACTCCTCCTATCACTCCCTCCAGAAAACACACGACTCCATAGTTCTTGTTACTGACAGATTTATTTGTCTGTCAACACCGAGAGGGAAAATGAGTCCACTTGACAACACATGAATCTTCAAAGTAGATCACTTAAAAACTTAAACTTAACTTTAACACTTTAACTTTAACACTTTGCGCGGAGTATATAGACCGCTGCCGCTTCGCGCGTCTTCTTGTTGCTGTGCACCGGCTAAATATGTACCCAGCGCGACATAGGACGTAACAATAGTTCCTATCACATATAAAACCAAACGAAAATCCATATTCATAAAAACAAGTTGTACAAATAATAATATATAATATAAACAAGCATATTAAATAATGACATAAATAATATTTATGGCAGTTAAAGCTACTGCAGTTAACTTACCAGAGCTGCTATTCTCTATTTAAAGACAAAGTCCATCCTCCTTTCTTTGTTAACAAAGAGTTTAATCCCACGGTTGTTCAGTACATCGTGTGTTTTAGTTCCAGTAAGAAGTCCTTCTCAATTCATGGACGCCAGTGAAGACAGTCGAGCCTCCCCAGTTGTATTTTTTGAATACGTTTTTTGTTGATAAAATTATTACTCGCCCACTTCCGGCCACACTCCTACAAATACCTACCCACTCTAAGCCTCAGCTGGCTCGTGCTTTCTGCACTCGCAACCGGAACGCCATGCAGAGAAGACAAAAACAAAAAACCTTACCTCGCCTAAAACATGGACCTGCCGTCCATCAGGCCATCCAACGACGACGACCAGTTCGCCTCCCCAGAGGCCACCCGTACAGCCCAGGGAAGCACTCGACCTGCCGCCCACGAGATGCCGCCAACCGTAATCGAGAGGGTCCAGGCAGCCAAACCCGCCGATCTCCACCTCGCCGACCAGCTGCATCCACCCCCCAGAATCCGACATACGAAGATACAGACCCACGTCCGTCCTCCTATAACTCGCATCAAAAATGAATGATCTTTTAAAGTTCTGACACACTAATGAGAGACCGATCTCAGGGGACGACAGATGGAGGTGGCAGAGGGAGACCCGCCACCTCCAGACGTAGACAACGGAAATGTAAATCCAGCTCTCTCCTTCTTCGCTCGCTCCAGACCCAGCTCGGGAACGAGCCTCCGACGACTCCGGCTACCCGGCACACCGCGCTCAAAGACGCCGCCACCCCTCCGCACTCCAGCCAGGTCCCCCATTGAAGACGCACCAGCTGAGACCTCCAACTGGACCATAGTCCGTCTGCTAAGAGCATGGAAGCAACAAAGCAAACTGTGCCAACTCCTCACAACTTTCCTAAAGTCACGTCAGGCTAAAAAACACAAACGTACCTACTCCCAAAACACACCGGTGTAACACCACGCACCCCGACGCTCCGCCCTCCAACCCACAAAGGTCCGGGTTGCCAGGTTGCAGCGCATCACCTCTCATCCCCCTCCATTACCTCAGGCAAACTCAACTTTCCATAGCGGCAACGAGATGCCGACTCTCTCTTCCTCCCTTTACATTTCTACAGTATTCCATCCCACTTCCTGGCCGGATTCACCCATAAAATCCTTACTTGATTTGGCCGACCATCGACCAGCAGAACTCCATCGTCGATAACCCGTCTTCCCACGCCTACCAACTTTACACTCGCCAGCTCAAACGACCAGCGCACGGGCAGGCAACCTGCTCCCCAGGGGGACTTATTTTTGGGATCTGCAAGGCCCGGGAGCCGCAGTGGATCCTCAGCTAAGCCTCCCCCAAACCGCTACGGACTAAATCTCCATCTACCATTCCTCAACACTCCAAATAATCTACGAAGGTTTGCCCTCGGCCGAGGCGGGGTCCTAAACTAGTGAATTGTTGATAAAATTATTAGCAGAATTTCAGGAGCAGGACCACGCCTCAGCCACTCGCCCACTTCCGGCCACACTCCTACAAATACCAACCCACTCAAAGCCTCAGCTGGCTCGTGCTTTCTGCATCCCACCCTCCCTCCCTCTTGTTAAACCATTCCACCCAAGGTTATCTCACCCCATAGTCATCATCCTCCTATCCCACATGGAGACCAGTGGAGCCGCAGTGGATCCTCAGCTAAGCCTCCACCAATCCGCTACGGGCTAAATCTCCATCAATCATTCCTCCACAATCCAAATAATCGACGGTTTGCCCTCAGCCGAGGCGGGGTCCTAAGCTAGTGAAAATGCGTTTGAGGCTGAAAATGTCTGCTCGACAGAGGCAGCAGATATTGGGATTGTCACCGCCCAACATGTCAGGCTAGCCCACTGACCAATCACGTACTTGTTAAATTATAATACATGTAGTGTATTTAAGAAAAATTATTAAATTATAAAATAGCTATAACTTTGAGATTCTGTTTAGGCCAGCAGAGAAGGCCTTGAAGGCCCTGACGGCCCACCACTGGTCTTACTACATTCACTGATACAGGTTTCAGTATAACTTAATGTACAGTTAATGTACAATCCCAGCTCAAGGTCCATTTTGTCACTTTTTGTGGAGCTTTTGACTGTATCACATGGTCCTCATCCATGTTGACTGTCTTTTATTGCTTAGATGCATTAAGTTTAACTACCTCTAGTTCCGTGGCAACTGAGCAAACTCAGTCTGCTGAAGGCCGATTTTGTGGAAAGCTCCAGTGGAAGCAAGTAAGGGACCTTGAGCTGTAACCAGTTTTGTCAACTGCGGTTTCCTAAGTCAACAAATGAACAGTTTTATTGTATGCATGTATTGATGGACACCATTTTGCACATTTTTATGTACTGGTGATTCATAGAATTAATTTCCAGATGGATGACAAACGCATGAGCTTCAATGCTTCTTGGCATAGATTCTCCGGACGCCTCAACAAAACTCTCACACTGTGCGAGACAGGTTGAATAAAGTCTGAGTCAAACTGTACTATTTCAGTTTTGAAGCATGTCAGATGGTGTAATGACTGTAGCTCTTTGATGTAAATTTAAAAGAAAAAAATGATGCAAGCCGACACATGTCATCAACTTGCGTCATTCGTCTGCTCTGCTCTCATGTTTTGAAATATGTAACAAACAATAAACAAGCTTTGGTCACAGTGCCGGTGCTTCTATGCATCAGAAAGAGAGGAGAGTGTGTACCTGTTGTGGTCAGGGTTGATTTTGCCTAGTCACCAGTGTTTTCTGCACCATTTCATTTCGTATTGTGATTGATTGTTTTGTAAACTTGGATTGGAGCAGCAGTCTTATTGTGGGATTTTGATTCTAAATGTCAGACACTGTCACATTTTTGAAGCAAACTGTTAGGTCAACAAATCTCCAAAATACGTCAAAATGTTTTTTCAAAGTATTTCACCAGTGGAGGACTTGTTGGACCGTGTGACCACAGCCTCCCCTTTTCATTCCTTCAACCACCTTCTTGAAAAGGTTGACGTTGAGATATTTGCACATATCCAAAAACCTGTTTAGATCCAAGTCCTTTATAATGCTAACGTGGGTGTGTTACTCCTTCTTTTCTTTTGGGCGTGCATCTCTACTCCACACTGAAAAAAAAAAAAAGTGACATTTACTTGAAAAAGCTAGGTAACAATTTGCACTCAGAAATTCTGAGTAATTTTTACTCAGGAATTCTCAAGTTAAGTTTACTTACTAGTAAGAATTGTTTTTTATCCAAAATTTTCAAGTAACTTTTACTTGCAAATGTCTTCCTTAGACATAAAATGTACTTAGCCTTTGATAGTAATCTTTACTCAGGCTACCTTTGCATCTAATTACAAAACCCCAGTAAAACTCAATTAGGTGTTTCATGTATATTTAACTAGCTTTTCTTTACTTTTTCAATTGAGAAATATTAAGTAATATTTACACAATATATCTTTTATCTACTACTACTCTACACAACTGTTCAAATATGAATGTTGCATTTTTTTTAAACTGGGCTACTGTTAATTTAATAAAATTGTCTTAACATAAGGCTTCTACAAAACATCTTCTTTTAAACTACAGCAGCTTTACTTGTTAACTGGTGAAAGAGGTCACTGCTGACAGACACACACAAATACCAACATATATAATCTGGTTGGCATTGCCAGACAAAACATTTCTAAATCAGTGCTGCCAATAAGAAATTTAAGAACACAAACGTTTAGTCATTTAACAAACACTTTTAATTTGAAACGATGGGTATTGCTTGACAACACTTAGATACACAGATATAGCCCATGAGCAGAAGGCAAGCCTTTGCCACACTTTGACAGTCATCAAGAACCTCTTTTCCCTCTGACGACGAACACGATTGTCAGGAGTGAAGCCTTTCTGTGTTGCATTTCCATGGATGACAAGGATCTTCATGACATGTTGAGCATAGTCCTCTTCAATGACTTCTTTGAAATTCAAATTTACTAATGTTCACTTTTACATCTTCGAGTCTGATGTGTTCTCAAAAAATGATGATAGTGGGAGAAACAAACAAAAATACTGAATGTGTTCAAATGCGTCATTATGTATCTATTCTCAGTGTATATGAGCCCAACATAATTTTATATAATATTAGATATCTAAACTTTACCAGGCTGGGTGATTCCAGCATGGGTCTTTGTTCCTGCAACTCCGCCCTTTGTCCCAAGTATCTCCAGAAAGTTGGTAGTGCAATTGTCCAATTTCGACAAAAAGTTTCGCTCCAGATGAACTGTGGTTATTCTTCTGAACTCATTGATCTGAAACAAAAGACAATAAAAAACAACATGATCAAGATGAGGTACCTTGCTAAAACAATTAATGCAGTAGTCCTCCCAGTATAATGTACTATTGACAGCAACACAAACTATGACTTCAAATGTATATGTCAAGTTAATTAAACTATAACAGTACTAAGTTGATTTTACCTTGTGTCAACTGTTGATGTCAACTTGCTGAGAGTGAACGTCCTTTAATATTCTGTGAAATATATAAAGAAATTATGTTAAAACATGAACACACAACATTAAATCTGAATTTGGCTTAAATCTTCATATTGATAGTGGGCTTCACAAAACCGAAGTAATTCCCCCTCCCCCTCGTCGACGGAGTGCAGCTGGTCGAGCACCGTGTCCTCAGGCCAACAACTTTTCAAGGGAGAACCCTGTAAAATCGTGACCAAAACCACCAAAAACATGTCCACAAAATGTAGCGCTGTGTGTTGTGCTGTGTTGTGTCAGGTAGTGCATTCAATACAGTAGTTTAGTAGATATTACTTAGTGTGAATGATTAAAATGTACTTAATAATTACATAATTACAAACAAACACCAAGTAACACATTAAATAAAAGGTGATATTTTAAAGTAAAAGCACTGGAATGATAATTTCTTGTAAAATTTACAAAAATAATCGAGGTAATAATTACAGGGCCAAAAAGTATTTTTTTTCAGTGCAGCTTTACAAACTATTGAGTAGTTGGTTTGTGTTTAACACACAGAGCTGGTCGTAAACAGCAAAGAGGCTGCGTGTCGCAAAGTGCCGAAAAAAACTATTTTGAGACGCATATTCTGTGATGCGCTTTGGGAGGTGCTCCATTTGGAATTAGGCCTAATTCTGAATATCCAAATGGAATATGAGCCATATCAAAGTGAGCTATTGAGACCTGTATGGACGCATCTGCATTTAGTATGTTTCAACACTCATTTATTAATTTATTTATTCATGTGTTTCCTCTCATTTGTATTACAGAATATACGTTTTTACATTTGATAGACTCAGTTGGCAAATTATATATTTGTATATTTGCTATATATATCTGGCAGCTATGATACAAAAAAATTGTGTAAATTACTATTCAAGTAAACCACGAATGATTTTTAAATGATAAGTAAAAGATTGTAGTTTAAATGGACTGTACTTGTATAGCCCTTTTCTAGTGTTCCGATTTCTCAAAGCTCTTTAACACTACATGTCATCATTCACCCATTCATACACTGATGACAGACTATCATGCAAGGTGACACCTGCCCTTCAGGACTCTAACATTCATACACTGTAGGCTACAGGAGCAATTCTGGGTTAAGTGTCTTGCCCAAGGACACATCGACATGAACTAGGATCTGGGGATTGAACCGCCGATCTTTTGTTCGAAGGACGACCCTGCTCTACCACTGAGCCACGGTCGCCCAGTTTAAGGGGCATTTGTCGGTAATCTTTGGCATAACGTTATGCCAGTGTCACGTGAGGCAGCCGCCTCCTCTATAGCAGTGGTTCTCAACTGGTCTCACTGTGGGACCCACCATCACCCCTTAATAACAAGTCGCGACCCAAATTTTCAATTTCTCAAATGTATTTAATGAAAATATGGTGCAAATTGAACCTGAGCTGAAAATGTCCTCTGCAGTCGTAGTGAAGGGAGCTCTCTTGTGGAGAGAAATTGTTCCTGTCAGTCCCCGTCCCACACGTTTCACGTAAACGAGTAAAACTGCTTTGTTTGTTATGTCTGTAGATTCGTCCATTTGTAATGCAAAATGACCACTTGCCTAAATTCAAGCTGTGGTCTGTTGTTTGATGTCATCCGACATGTCTTCAATTCAATACTTATAGTGTCATTTGACAGAGGTATAGTTTTCAGTTTATCCGCTGCGGATTGATCCAACAAATGCCGCTTCAGTTTTGACGGCTTCATGCTTTCTTGTGCCAGAACCTCGCTGCACAAAATACACTGAGGTTTTTGCCCTCTTTTGTCCTCAATGTAAGAAAATCCATATCTCATGTAGTCGGTGTCGTACTTGCATTTCACCATGCTCAATTAGCATGAAAACAAACTGTGTGGGTGCTCTTCTATACCAGGGGTATTTAAGTAAATTTCCAAAAGGTCCAGATTGAGAAAATATCCTCGTGCAAAGGTCCAGAACATTACAATAATATCTAACTTG